>NC_057805.1:122765197-122969045 GCF_018294505.1 Triticum aestivum
TGTGGCATTGCGCCGATCAAGAGGTGTAGCTATGGTTCGGATACGACCAAGCCCCCAAGTGATGCTGTGGCATTGCGCCGATCAAGAGGTGTAGCTATGGTTCGGATACGACCAAGCCCCCAAGTGATCTAATATGAAGCTTTGAGAAGCTAAATCAAGGGGTAAACCGGACGCCGCTTTGTAAGCTCCATGTAACCACACATGATGTAAGAAAAACAACAAATACCCCGCTTTAGCTGAGGTTCCGGTTTATTATATTGATCATAATCTATACAATGTCATAATATGTACATAAGCAGAGCCTATAGCTCAAGTATAGTAAGGCCGAAGATGAGCAATTTTCCACGGCAGGTTGGTCTCCTCCTCCGATTTACGTGAGTCTTTGCGCTCTCGAACATCGATTAGGTAGTACGACCCGTTGTGTAGATTCTTGCTGACCACAAAGGGTCCTTCCCAAGGGGGGGATAGCTTGTGCATATCCGTCTGATCCTGGATGAGCCGAAGCACCAAATCACCTTCTTGAAAAGGTTCTGGTTCTAACCCGGCGGCTATGATAACGACGCAGATCTTGCTGATAAATCGTCGAACGGGCTGCCGCCATGTCACGTTCCTCATCTAACAGGTCAAGAGCTTCCTGCCGTGCCTTCTCGTTGTCAGCTTCAACATATGCCGCTACACGAGGCGAGTCATGACGGATGTCACTAGGAAGAACTGCTTCCGCTCCATAAACCATGAAGAATGGTGTGTATCCTGTCGATCTGTTGGGTGTGGTATTGATGCTCCACAACACAGAAGGTAACTCCTCAACCCAACAACCCGGCGTCCGTCGCAAAGGAACCATAAGTCGGGGTTTGATGCCTCTCAAGATCTCTTGATTGGCCCTCTTCGCTTGACCATTAGACTGTGGGTGAGCCACGGATGACACGTCAAGCCGGATGTGCTCACGTTGACAGAACTCCTTGATGGCACCTTTTGACAGATTGGTACCATTGTCTGTTATAATGCTGTGTGGAAAGCCGAACCGGAAGATCACCTTTTTGATGAATTGAACCGCCGTGGCTGCGTCACACTTACTAACTGGCTCTGCCTCCACCCACTTTGTGAACTTATCAAGCGCCACCAAAAGGTGGGTGTTCTTGTCCTTGGACCACTTGAAAGGCCCAACCATATCCAGCCCCCAAGTTGCAAACTGCCAGGTGATTGGAATCATCCTCAATTCTTGAGCCGGTACATGAGCGCGCCTTGAGAATTTCTGACAGCCATCACATCTTTTGACCAAGTCCTCATCATCAGCATGAGCTGTCAACCAATAGAAACCGTGACGAAACGCCTTGGCCACAAAAGATTTTGAACCGGCGTGGTGACCACAATCTCCTTCATGGATCTCACGCAAAATTTCACGGCCTTCCTCAGGAGACACATAGCGTTGAAACGCCCCTGTCACACTGCAATGATGTAACTCTCCATTGATAATAGTCATGGACTTGGACTGCCGGATTATCTGCCTGGCCAAAGTTTCATCCTCTCGTAACTCGCCCCGGTTCATATACGCCAGATATGGAACCGTCCAATCCGGGATAACATGAAGAGCTGCCACCAACTGAGCTTCCGGATCAGGAACGGCCAAATCCTCTTCACCAGGGAGCTTGACGGATGGATTATGCAGAACATCCAGGAAGACATTAGGTGGAACCGGTTTACGTTGGGAACCCAGGCGGCTTAAAGTGTCCACCGCTTCATTCTTTCGCCGGTCCACATGATCCACCTGATAACCTTTAAAATGACCTGCAACAATATCCACCTCACGACGATATGCTGTCATGAGTGGGTCCTTGGAATCCCAAGTGCCGGTCACTTGTTGAGCCACCAGATCCGAGTCACCGAAGCACTTAACTGGGCTTAGGTTCATCTCCTTAGCCATCCGAAGACCATGGAGTAAAGCCTCATATTCAGCTGCATTGTTAGTGCAAGGGAACATTAAACGGAGAACATAACAGAACTTATCACCTCGTGGGGAAGTTAATACGACTCCAGCCCCCGAGCCCGCCAATTGCCTGGACCCATCAAAATGAATAGTCCAATAAGTATGATCCGGCTTCTCTTCTGGCGCTTGTAGTTCTGTCCAATCATTGATGAAATCCACAAGTGCCTGAGATTTGATCGCCGTTCGGGGTATGTATTTCAACCCATGAGGCCCGAGCTCTATAGCCCACTTAGCAATCCGACCAGTTGCTTCCTTGTTCTGGATTATATCCCCCAAAGGAGCAGAGTTGACCACCGTGATGGGATGACCTTGGAAATACTGCTTAAGCTTCCGGCTTGCCATGAAAACCCCATACACCAATTTTTGCCAATGCGGGTACCTCTGCTTGGACCCAATAAGTACCTCACTGATATAGTAAACCGGCCGCTGAACCGGATATTCCTTTCTTGCCTCCTTGCGCTCCACCACGATAGCCACACTAACAGCCCGAGCATTAGCTGCCACATATAACAACAATGGTTCTTTGTCCCCTGGAGTAGCGAGAATCGGCGGATTAGCCAGCTGCCGCTTTAAGTCCTCAAATGCTTCATTAGCGGCGTCACTCCAGACGAAGTTATCTGTTTTCTTCATTATCTGATATAAAGGGATGGCCTTCTCGCCAAGGCGACTGGAAAACCGGCTCAACGCGGCAATCTGGCCTACCAGGCGTTGAACATCATTGATACAGTTCGGTTTAGCCAAGGAGGTGATGGCTTTGATCTTTTCCGGATTAGCTTCAATGCCCCTGTTAGACACCAAAAAGCCCAAGAGCTTGCCTGCAGTACCAAAGACACACTTGGCCGGATTAAGCATCATTTTATAAACCCGCAGGTTATCAAAGGTTTCCTTCAAGTCATCAATCAATGTCTCCTTCTTCCTTGATTTTACCACAATATCATCCACATAGGCGTGAACATTGCGGCCGATCTATTTATAAAGACAATTCTGCACACACCGTTGATAAGTCGCCTGAGCACTCTTGAGCCCACAAGGCATGGACACATAGCAGAAGGCTCCAAAGGGAGTTATGAAGGCTGTCTTCTCCTGGTCCTTAACTGCCATTTTGATCTGATGGTAACCAGAATATGCATCCAAAAAGCTTAAACGCTCGCAACCCACCGTAGCATCAATAATTTGATCAATACGAGGGAGGGCAAAAGGATCTGTTGGACAAGCTTTGTTAAGGTCTGTGTAGTCCACACACATACGCCAAGTGCCGTTCTTTTTAAGGACCAGCACCGGATTAGCCAACCACTCAGGATGGAATACTTCTACGATAAATCCAGCTGCCAAGAGCCTGGCTACTTCTTCTCCAATAGCTTTGCGTCTTTCTTCATTGAACCGGCGGAGAAACTGCTTGACCGGTTTATACTTGGGATCAACATTGAGAGTGTGCTCAACGAGTTCTCTCGGTACACCTTGCATGTCAGAAGGCTTCCATGCAAAGATGTCTCGATTCTCATGGATGAACTCGATGAGCGCGCTTTCCTATTTCAGATCCAAGTTAGCGCTGATGCTAAACTTCTTGGACGAATCGCCAGGCACGAAGTCAACAAGCTTAGTCTCATCAGCCGATTTAAACTTCAGGGCCGGATCATGCTCTGTAGTTGGTTTTTTCAACGAAGTCATATCTGCCGGATCAACATTGTCCTTGTAAAACTTCAACTCTTCTGTTTCACAAACCGACTCAGCATAAGCCGCATCACCTTCTTCACACTCAAGAGCAATCTTGCGGCTCCCATTCACGGTTATAGTTCCCTGGTGACCCAGCATCTTGAGCTACAGATAGACATAACAAGGTCGTGCCATAAACTTAGCATAAGATGGCCGTCCAAATAGGGCATGATATGGGCTGCTGATTTTCACCACTTCAAAGGTCAAGGTTTCTGATCTCGAGTCATGCTCATCTCCAAAAGCCACCTCCAGAGCTATCTTACCAACAGGATATGCCGACTTACCAGGCACCACACCATGGAACACCATATTGGACGGTTTAAGATTTTTATCTGTTAACCCCATGCGACGGAAAGTTTCATAATAAAGGATATTGAAACTACTCCCTCCATCCATGAGTACCTTAGTGAACTTATAACCTCCCACCTGAGGTGCCACCACCAGAGCCAGATGACCCAGATTGTCAACCCGGGGTGGATGATCTTCTCTACTCCACACAATCGGTTGCTCGGACCAGCGCAAATAACGGGGCACCGCCGGTTCAACAGCATTCACCGCTCTTTTATGGAGCTTCCGATCGCGCTTGTCCAAGCTAGTGGTGAAGACATGATACTGTCCGCTATTCAACTACTTCGGGTTGCTCTGGTAACCCGACTGCTGCTGCTGCTACTGATTGCCCTGATGATTATAACCACCTTGGTTACCCTGATTACTTTGATTGTTATGTCCACCCTGATTAC
Source organism: Triticum aestivum (assembly GCF_018294505.1). Lineage (NCBI taxonomy): Eukaryota > Viridiplantae > Streptophyta > Magnoliopsida > Poales > Poaceae > Triticum > Triticum aestivum. The sequence goes on from NC_057805.1 coordinate 122,769,635, forward strand.
TATGGAAGCCTGAACCGGAATTTCCTCCACCATAACCCGGCCCATGAGAGCCGGGGCCCGAACCGCCTCTTGGTCCATGATCATACCGGAAAGAATCAGAATTTTTGAACTCTTGCATGATGTAACAATCTTTGCAGAGGTGCGTGGACGGGTCCTCCTTCGTCCCATGCTTTGGACAGGGCTGGTTCAACAGATAAGACAAACGGTCCGGATTAGGACTTGGCCTTCCACCGCGCTGGGGCGGTTTACCCTTACGTCGTTGGCCCTTGTCATGTGTATTAGTATTAGCCACAAAGTCTAAACCGTGGTCCGCCTTATGCTTGCCGCCGTTTCCATGACCCGCCGGGTTGTGGTGCTGCCCCTTGGCGTTGCCGCTCTTTTTTCCCTTCCCTGTCTTATCATCGTCAGACTCGGGATCCTTGGTACTATCAGAGTTGGCATACTTCACCAGTACAGCCATGAGAGTTCCCATGTCATTACAATGACGTTTGAGCCGTCCCAACTTCAACTTCAGGGGTTCAAACCGGCAATTGCCTTCCAATGTTAAAACTGCGGTGTCAGTGCTGATGCGGTCCGATGAATGCAAAATCTCGGAAACCCGGCGCACCCAATGGGTTGTTGACTCTCCTTCCTCCTGGACACAGGCAGCTAAGTCCACAATTGACATGGGCTGCTTGCATGTATCCTTGAAATTCTGAATAAACTGGGCTCTCAACTCGGCCCATGACCTGATAGAATTAGCCGGTAAGCTCTTTAACCAAGTGCGGGCTGTCCATAGCATCATGGTGAAGTATTTCGCACATGCCGCATCATCCACATCCAGCATCTCCATGGCCATCTCATAGCTTTCGACCCATGTTTCAGGGGATAAATCGGCGGTGTAATTCGGCACCTTGCGCGGGCCCTTGAAATCCTTGGGCAGGCGCACATTGCGCAACGCCGGGACGAGACACGGCACTCCCAAAGAACTAGAGGTAACTCCTGGTTCCACCGATGTGGTTGGACGAACCGGAGTAAGCTGTCGGGCTTCGTGCTGCGCCGCTAACTCGGCCTCTCTGCGTGCCCGAGCCCGGTCCACCACCTCCTGAGCATCACCAACACCACCCGCCGGGTTATTGCCACGGGGCGGATCACGGTTCCGCGCATTGCGTGACACTGCCGGTTCATCCATACGCCTGCTGTAACTCTGGCTTGGACGGGGAGTGGAATGAATCCAATCGCGACTATATGAATAAGCCTCCTGTTAAACCAAGGCTATCTGAAGCTCCTTAACCCGACGCGTCTCGACCGCCGCCGGAGAATCGCCTTCGATCGGGATGGCCGCCAGCCGTGAAGCGGCAGCGACAATGTTGTCCATCGGGTTAGAGTAATGACCCGGTGGCGTGGGGACATGCGGTGTTACAATGTCGTTCTGACGAGGCGGATCCACCAAACGTGGATGAACCGGCGCCCCTGCTCCAGGTGCCTCCGCCCGGTTTACTACCGGCGGATTACTGGTCCCTGCTCCTAGGGTGTTAAAGAGATTTCTGGCATCATAAACCGGCGGCAGGCGAGATCTGTGCCTCCTCTTCTGGACTTCGTTTGACGCATTCTGATCCAGCATAATCCGGTAAGCTTGTGCATCCAAAGCGGACCGCTCCACGGCTATCCTGGTATCCTCAGCTGCTAAGTCGGCTTTGGCCTGGGTGATCTGATCTTTCACTTTCGCGATTTCCGCATTGTGTGCATCCTGATCCGCCGGGTTAACCTCCGCCATCAATGTTGCCAACGCGTCAAACAAATCAGATAGAACCTGAGCTGGCGGTCGCACAGGGCCTCCTGCCCCGGCCGCTGCTGTCGCTGCCGATCCGGAAATCATCGCCGCTGCGGTTGAAGAGTGGAGTGCCGGTTTTGTGCCGGCCATGAAGATCGCAACCCGGTTTGGCAGATCAAAGGGGTCCGGAATACTGTCGCCATCGGAACAGCCCCCAATCCGGCCATCTTGTAACTGATATAACGACTCGGTCTCTCCGGTCGATGACTCATCGCCGGAATAAACGACGGTCTCACCACCAGATCCCGATCTATCCTCAGATTCCCCTCCATGGATAACTCCCACGAAGGCACGCTTCATGAAAGGTTTGACCCGGGCATATCTCGCACGCTGAGCCGTTTCGACGTGGTCGGTGCAGATGTCCGGCTCAGGGCCCGGTTCACCGATCTTGCCAATGAAAACGTGTATGCCACCAAAGGGGACCCGGTACCCATACTTGATTGAGCCGGCCTCGGGGCCCCAGCCTGCATCATTGATGTAGAGCTTGCCGCGACGACTCTTGGTCATCCGGCCCACAGCGTAACCCTTGAGTCCTTCGAAGTTGCCCTCCAAGAACTTGAAACCATCGTGCGATAGCCCCACGGTGGGCGCCATCTGTCGTGGTTTTGTCACGGCAGATGTCCTAGAGAAAGGACTTAGTCATGGAGCCATCGCTACGGGTTAGCTTAAAGGGGTTAAAGCGGACAAGGGACGCAAGAGAGTTTTATACTAGTTCGGTCCCTTACGATGACGGTAAAAGCCTACGTCAAGTTGTGATGGAATTGATGGGGTTTCGATGACCAGGGAGCGAATACGCTTTGCCTGAGTCTCGAGTTATTGTCTGTTGTCCTTGAACCGCCGCCGGGTCGTCCCCTTATATAGATGGGTTGACGCCCGTCGGTTTACAGAATCCCGAGGCCGGCTCATAATCGTGTCCGGCTCGGTCTCTGCTACTTCGATCTTACAACAGAAGTTTACATATTAATACCGGTTTATGCCTACAGGCCTTAAACCGGCCTTGGGCCCTGGGCCTTCATAAAGCGTCACCGTCTGTCTTCATGGACTTCAGATACAGATGAACTACTTATGGGATTAACCCGGCCTCTCCTGGCCGGTTTATGCCTAGTGGTAATATCCCCAACAAGCGGTGAACTCACCCAGCTAGGAGGATTGTGCATGGAGAATCCATCTCTGCGCATGATACGAATAAATTCTGCTTCCTCCCCTTTGAACAGCTCGGCCAATATTTTCGGCAAAGCGGCGGGGGTGTCCGGACCCTTCCGACCGCAGCGGGAGGCGTCGTCTTCCCCATTGTGCCACATAGGAAGCCCTTTGTATTGGAGTGGCTGGACCCCTCGCACTATGGAAGTCTCCATTACCTCGACTATTGATAATTCGGACTGGGAAAGCGTCTTTATCTTGCTCATCAGTTGACGGATTTCCGCACTATCTTCCTCCTCGAGGCTCCGAGGGCGCCAGCTGTGGCGTTTCTTCAATGGAACACTTGCAAATTCGGGAAGACCCATTCGGACTGGGTCAGGAAGGGCGACGTCCTCAATATAGAACCATTCGTAAGGCCACTCTTCGGATGCCTTCTTTGGCGTGCCGGACAGGTATCCGGTCCCGGCGATGCGCCATACCTCGGCTCCGCCCACTTCAAATATTGATCCCTCTTGGTTACGAGGAACAAGGCAGAATAGCCTCCTCCACAATTCAAAATGGGTCTCACAACCCAGGAACGGCTCACAAAGAGCAACGTAGCCCGCGATGTGCAGAATGGAGGCAGAAGTGAAATTGTGAAGTTGAAGACCATAATACTCCAGAAGTCCTCGGAGGAACGTATGAATTGGAAAACTGACGCCTCTTAGTAGGTAGGGAACGAAGCACACTCGTTCCCCCTGGATGGATTGGGGAAACTCTCAGCCTGAGCCCCGCCATTGAAGGAAGTCAATCATGCTCGAACGGGGACTAGATCCGTGGGGGAAAGAAATCCCTGTGTTTGCAGCTTCGCTAGCTGACTGTGGGATATGGAACATCTCCCCCAATCGCCTTTTTCAGGGCCGTGGGGACGGAAGGAAGAACTGGGAGCGCTAGCCAAGTTGGAGTTGTCTCTCCTAGCAAGTTCGGAGAATTTTCCGCGTCATGTGAAGTGGGCCTGAGATCCAATCCCTTCAAATAGACGCTTTTCTTACATGGCCGGGGTGTTATATGCAAAACGTACCCTAACCTCTCGTATTCGCTCGACACGTGGAAGCTGAAGCAATGGATGCACAGAAGCCGATGGGTGTGACAAAAGCCGAATACAACTCTTCGAAGTCATCGGAGGAGGAACCCGCCTTGCAATGTCGAAGACAATCTGCGCGCCGGACACATCGTCATTGAAAGCCTGGTTCGGGGGCTACAAAGGGAGTCCTGGACTAAGGGGTCCTCGGGAGTCCGGCCTGATAAACGTGGGCCGGACTGATGGGCTGAGAAGATGCAAGACCGAAGACTCTCTCCCTTGTCCGGATGGGACTCTCCTTGGCGTGGAAGGTAAACTTGGCGTCTGGATATGAAGATTCCCTTCTCTGTAACCGACTTTGTACAACCCTAGTCCCCTCCGGTGTCTATATAAACCGGAGGGCTTAGTCCGTAGGGACGATCACAATCATACAGGTTAGACTTCTAGGGTTTGAGCTATCACGATCTCGTGGTAGATCAACTCTTGTAACACTCATATTCATCAAGATCAATCAAGCAGGAAGTAGGGTATTACCTCCATAGAGAGGGCCCAAACCTGGGTAAACATCATGTCCCCTGTCTCCTGCTACCATCGACCTTAGACGCACAGTTCGGGACCCCCTACCCGAGATCCACCGGTTTTGGCACCGACAACAGGTTGATCCCCTGAGTCCAAGGTGAGGTCGGCCTTGGGCGCCGCCCAACCCGGGGGAGCACCTTGCTGCACGGAAGCGGCACCGATCTAGCGAAAGAACTGCTTGGTGTGAAGGTCTGAGGGTGGTATTTGCGAGCCGCCAAGGAGGGCCGCGACGGCGAGGGGCGCCGGTGCCGCGAAGTGCGCGACGAGGGGACCGCGCAGCTCCTCCCAAGATTCCACCGAGGATTCCGGGAGGGTGAGTAGCCAGGCGCATGGTGCACCAGCGAGGGCCATGGGAAGCCAGTTGGCCATGACCTTGTCGTCGCCCCCAGCCTTCAGGACGGCCTCTTCATATGCCAGCAAGAAGGCCGACGGGTCCTCCATGCCATCATAACGCGGCGGCATCTCCGGCTTGAATTTGGGCGGCCATCGTACCTGTCGCAAGGCGGGGGCAAAGGCCCTGAGCCCCCTGGCGCTGTTGTGGGCATCCGTCATCCCAGTCGGGGAAGCAACGCCGGCCACGGGGACAAGGCGCGGAGGTGGCGGAGCGTGGATTGACGAAAGGAAAGCTTCGGCGCACCCCTACCTAGCACACCAAGTGTCGGATTTCAGGTTCCGGGAAAACCCTTGAGGTTCGAACTCTGGGGTGCGCACGAAGATCTCTCCTCCCCCTAGCTCATGCTCTCACCACAGTCTCAAAGCTCAGCACGCCGAACTCGCAGAACAAGGGACATAGGGTTTATACTGGTTCGTGCCACCGATGTGGTGTAATACCCTACTCCAGTGTGGTGTGGTGGATTGCCTCTTGGGCTGAGGATGAACAAGTACAAGGGAAGAACAGCCCCCTGAGGAGAGGTGTTCTTGAACTTGGTGAGCTTGTGTGTGTGAGGGTGGAATGGATCTAATCCAAGGTGAATTGCCTCCTACTGTGGTGGCTAGTCCTATTTATAGAGGCCCCGGTCCTCTTCCCAAATGTAGGCGGGAAGGGATCCAACAACAGCCAAATTTGAAGGGAGACAACTAGTACAAGTTATCCTGACTAAAGGTGGTCTTCGCCTGCAAAAGGCTCTGGTGGTGACGCCGTCTTGGGCTCCACGGTGACCTCCATCCTGCCGTCCTCCTGGTCTTGGTCTCGTTGCGCCGATATGGAAACCTTTGCCTGATGCCTCGGGACTCCTCGCCTGCGCTTGCCTCTTTAGCACCAAAGAGGAAACGAGTACACTGCGCGCGCTGGCGCCCACCTGGCCTTGGTCGTCATGGCTTGCGTCACAGGGACCTCATGAGGTGCCCCTTGCCTTGATCTCTCCGACCCTCACGAGCCAGTCTAGCGAGGCTGCCCTCGAGGAGGTCTTGCGCCGTCCGCCTCGCGAGGCTCGGCCCCTCGCGACGGTCTTGAGTGTCCGCTGATGAAGATGGGCCGTACCGGGCCACTGGTGGAGCCACGCCGTGGGCCGTAGGCAAGCAAGTCTGGGGACCCCCGTCCCCAGGACGCCTACAGTAATGGCAGAGGGAGAGGACGATGCTTACAAAGTACTTCATATCCATCAGGTTGCCCCCCAATGTGTCATCGTCGGAGGCATCCTGGCCAGCGACGAGGAACAGAGGTGGTCAGCGACGATGGCGAGCTCGGGCAGGGGAGAACAGAGCGAGGGAGAGAGTGCGCGCGAGTGAGAGAGTGCGCGCGAGTGAGAGAGTGAGCCGGATCGACCCCTTTTCACTTAGTCGGAACGGCTCGCACTAACGGTCGTTAGCCACATGCACCGTCAGCTGTGTCTGACGTGGACCTGGCCGGTGGGCCCTACCTGTCTTAAGAAGGCTTAAAATGTAACCGTTCTGTGACTAAGTTTTTTTCGAACAACAAACCAATTTTGTGGTATTTTTTAAAATATTAATAGAAGTGATAGTTTTTTGTAGACATAGCGTGTAATATGGTACTAGTTTTTTGCTATATACTCCCCCAGGCAGGCTTTGTCTACTGTAGCATTTGTAGCTACAGTAAATGCTACGGTCAATAAATGAATTGGGCCTCATGCCCCAGGCCGCCACCCAGGCTGCCTGGGGCTGAATCCGCCAGTGTCTACAAGCAATGTTGTCAAATAACTGCAATGATTGAGTAACAAAATGTATGCAGGATGTAGAATATGTGAGGCTTGGAAGACTTGAATTTATGGTAGCAAAATGTTAGTAATAATCAATTCAAATATGCAAGTTGAATAAACGTGAAACGTTGATACTGTGTTTATACTCACTCTATACAGAAATATAAGAACGTTTAGGCCATGTTTATTTGGGTTTTTGCTTATGCTTTTGCAGCTTTTCCACTTTGGCCAGAAAGCCATAAAATCTCCTAAATAGGTGCTTTTGGAGCTTGTCAGAGTCTGGGGTTCCGCGGACCCAAACAAGGTTCGAACTCCGGAGTGTGTGTGAAGGACCTCACTTGACGATGATGCACCTCTCGCCACCCTCACGGCCTGATCTCGACGAGTACACGCGGGCGGGAAGAAGAAGTGGACACGGTGATTTACCCAGGTTCGGGACACCTTGCGATGAAAAACCCTACTCCTGCTTTGTGGTGGGTTGCCTCGTGAGGAGGATGAGTATGAACTAGTACAGTGGATGAGCTACCTCGGGAGAGCTCAGGATCAGATGAGAGATCCAAGGTTTCGACCGGGTGGCAATGAGCCGATCCCTCTCTAAGATGGAGACTAGCCTATACTTATACTAGCATTGGCCCTATTCCCTCATAACTTAGGTGGGAAGGGATACCACAGTGGCCAATTTTGAAGGGGGCATGAGTACACCCTATCCTGACTAAAGGTGGTCTTCTCTTGCAAAGCTTCTGGCCGTGACATAGTTGTGGGTGATACATCTCCAACGTATCTATAATTTTTTATTGTTCCATGCTATATTATATTCTGTTTTGGATGTTTATTGGGCTTTATTATACACTTTTATATTATTTTTGGGACTAACCTATTAACCGGAGGCCCAGCCCAAATTGTTGTTTTTTGCCTATTTCAGTGTTTCGAAGGAAAAGGATATCAAACGGAGTCCAAACGGAACGAAACCTTTGGGAACGTGATTTTCAGAACAAACGTGATCCAGAGGACTTGGAGTCTACGTAAAGCAATCAACGAGGAGAGCACGAGGCAGGGGGTGCGCCCACCTCCCCCAGGCGCACCCTCCACCCTCGTGGGTCCCTCGTTGCTCCACCGACGTACTTCTTTCCTCCTATATATACCCATATACCCTGGAAACATCATATACGGAGCCAAAACCCTATTTCCACTGCCGCAACCTTCTGTACCTGTGAGATCCCATCTTGGGGCCTTTTCCGGCGCTCCGCCAGAGGGGGCATTAATCACGGAGGGCTTCTACATCAACACCATAGCCTCTCCGATGATGTGTGAGTAGTTTACCTCAGACCTTCGGGTCCATAGTTATTAGCTAGATGGCTTCTTCTCTCTCTTTGGTTCTCAATAGAAAGTTCTCCTCGATCTTCTTGGAGATCTATTCGATGTAATCTTCTTTTGCGGTGTGTTTGTCGAGATCCAATGAATTGTGGGTTTATGATGAAGTTTATCTATGAACAATATTTGAATCTCCTCTGAATTCTTTTATGTATGATTGGTTATCTTTGCAAGTCTCTTCGAATTATCAGTTTGGTTTGGCCTACTAGATTGATCTTTCTTGCAATGGGAGAAGTGCTTAGCTTTGGGTTCAATCTTGCGGTGTCCTTTCCCAGTGACAGCAGGGGCAGCAAGGCACGTATTGTATTGTTGCCATCGAGGATAAAAAGTTGGGGTTTATATCATATTGCACGAGTCTATCCCTCTACATCATGTCATCTTGCTTAAAGCATTACTCTGTTCATATGAACTTAATACTCTAGATGCATGCTAGATAGCGGTCGATGTGTGGAGTAATAGTAGTAGATGCAGAATCGTTTCGGTCTACTTGTCGCGGACGTGATGCCTATATACATGATCATACCTAGATATTCTCATAACTATGCTCAATTTTATCAATTGCTCGACAGTAATTCGTTTACCCACCGTAATACTTATGCTCTTGAGAGAAGCCACTAGTGAAACCTATGGCCCCCGGGTCTATTTTCCATCATATTAATCTTCCAACACCTAGCTATTTTTATTGCCGTTTATTTGCGTGTTTATTTCTCTTTATCATAAAAATACCAAAAATATTATCTTATCATATCTATCAGATCTCACTCTCGTAAGTGATCGTGAAGGGATTGACAACCCCTTTATCGTGTTGGTTGCGAGGTTCTTATTTGTTTGTGTAGGTGCGTGGGACTCGAACGCAGTCTCCTACTGGATTGATACCTTGGTTCTCAAAACTGAGGGAAATACTTACGCTACTTTACTGCATCACCCTTTCCTCTTCAAGGGAAAACCACCGCAGTGCTCAAGAGGTAGCAAGAAGGATTTCTGGCGCCGTTGTCGGGGAGTCTACGCACAAGTCAAGATATACCAAGTACCCATCACAAACTCTTATCCCTCGCATTACATTATTTGCCATTTGCCTCCCGTTTTCCTCTCCCCTACTTCACCCTTGCTGTTTTATTTGCCCTCTTTTCCGCTCGACCTTCTTTCGCCATGTCTAAATCAAAAAAGGTTAGGGGTTCTCTCCCGGGTTTTAGTACCTTGGATAACCCCTCTGTCCTCTCTAAGCTCATAAACAGTGATGCTATAGAAAGACCTACCGGGGTCATCAATGAAAGTCTGAATATCTTTGATGAAGATGATTCCGGAATATTTTGTTATTTACTTGATGAGTCTTTGAAAGATGCTTGGGATAGGTTACTAAGAATTCGGGCTAGCTGTGTACCCCAATATCAAATTGAAATATACTTAAAAAGCTTTTATGTTGCCTTACCTTCGTCGTTTAAGCATGTCTTAGACTCTATTTTTGAAGAAGGTTTTCTTGAAGGAGATGCCATAGATACCTATGAAAAGATAAAAACTATATTTGGTCACCCCATGAATGAGAAGGTCGATTCTACCTCTCTTTTGCTCTCTTATCAAAACGAAACTATGAAAGGGATAAAGGTAGCTTAGATGCAAATTTTCGTAACGTGCTTAATCTTTCTTCCACCATTAATGGCCATGTGCTCTATCAGAATAGAAAGATTAATGCTATAGATAATAAGTTTTCCCTTTTCTTCCCTAATACCAAAGATGGAAATACCTAGATCTATCCTTGTTTTTATGCCTAGCTAGGGGCGTTAAACGATAGCGCTTGTTGGGAGGCAACCCAATTTTATTTTAGTTTTTTGCTTTTTGCTTCTGTTTAGGAATAAATATTTGATCTAGCCTCTGGTTATATTTGTTTTTATGTTTCAATTAGTGTTTGTGCCAAGTGAAACCTATAGGATCTTCTTGGATGATAGTTATTTGATCTTGCTGAAAATTCCAGAAACTTTCTGTTCACGAAAACAATTGTTAAAAATCACCAGAACGTGATAAAATACTGATTCCAATTGCAGCATATCAATAAACAAATTATTTAGGTCGTCCTATTTTGGTGGATTTTTCTGAGTTCCAGAAGTTTGCGTTAGTTACAGATTACTACAGACTGTTCTGTTTTTGACAGATTCTGTTTTTCGCGTGTTGTTTGCTTATTTTGATGAATCTATGGCTAGTAAAATAGTTTATAAACCATAGAGAAGTTGGAATACAGTATGTTTAACACCAATATAAATAAAGAATGAGTTCAATACAGTACCTTGAAGTGGTGTTTTGTTTTCTTTCGCTAACGGAGCTCACGAGATTTTCTGTTGAGTTTTGTGTTGTGAAGTTTTCAAGTTTTGGATAAAGATTTGATGGATTATGGAACAAGGAGTGGCAAGAGCCTAAGCTTGGGGATGCCCATGGCACCCCAAGGTAATCTAAGGACACCAAAAAGCCAAAGCTTGGGGATGCCCCAGAAGGCATCCCCTCTTTCGTCTTCGTCCATCGGTAACTTTACTTGGAGCTATATTTTTATTCACCACATGATATGTGTTTTGCTTGGAGCGTCTTGTATGATTTGAGTCTTTGCTTTTTAGTTTACTACAATCATCCTTGCTGTACACACCTTTTTAGAGAGACACACATGATTCGGAATTTATTAAAATACTCTATGTGCTTCACTTATATCTTTTGAGCTATATAGTTTTTGCTCTAGTGCTTCACTTATATCTTTTAGAGCACGGTGGTGGATTTGTTTTATAGAAATTATTGTTCTATCATGCTTCACTTATATTATTTTGAGAGTCCTACAAAACAACATGGTAATTTGCTCTAATTGTGAAATTAGTCCTAATATGCTAGGTATTCAAGATTAGTAAAAACTTTCTTATGAGTGTGTTGAATACTAAGAGAAGTTTGATGCTTGATGATTGTTTTGAGATATGGATGTAGTGATATTAAAGTTGTGCAAGTTGAGTAGTTGTGAATTTGAGAAATACTTGTGTTGAAGTTAGCAAATCCCGTAGCATGCACGTATGGTAAACGTTGTGTAACAAATTTGAAACATGAGGTGTTCTTTGATTGTCCTCCTTATGAGTGGCGGTCGTGGACGAGCGATGGTCTTTTCCTACCAATCTATCCCCCTAGGAGCATGCACGTAGTGCTTGGTTTTTGATGACTTGTAGATTTTTGCAATAAGTATGTGAGTTCTTTATGACTAATGTTTAGTCCATGGATTATACGCACTCTTACCCTTCCATCATTGCTAGCCTCTTCGGTACCATGCATTGCCCTTTCTCACCTTGAGAGTTGGTGCAAACTTCGGCGGTGCATCCAAACCCCGTGATACGATACGCTCTATCACACATAAGCCTCCTTATATCTTCCTCAAAACAGCCACCATACCTACCTATTATGGCATTTCCATAGCCATTCCGAGATATATTGCCATGCAACTTTCCACCATTCCGTTTATCATGACACGTTCATCATTGTCATATTGCCTTGCATGATCATGTAGTTGACATCGTATTTGTGGCAAAGCCACCATGCATATTATTTCATACATGTCAGTCTTGATTCATTGCCCTTCCTGGTACACCATCGGAGGCATTCATATAGAGTCATACTTTGTTCTAGTATTGAGTTGTAAATAAATAGAAGTGTGATGATCATCATTCATAGAGCATTGTCCCAAAAAAAACAAAAAAAAGAAAGGCCAAAAGAAAAAAAGAGAAAGGCCCAAAAAAAAGAAGAAAAAGGGGCAATGCTACTATCTTTTTCCATACTTGTGCTTCAAAGTAGCACCATGATCCTTATCATAGATAGTCTCTTGTTTTGTCACTTTCATATACTAGTGGGAATTTTTCGTTATAAAACTTGCTGGTATATTCCAACAATGGGCTTCCTCAAATGCCCTAGGTCTTCGTGAGCAAGCAAGTTGGATGCACACCCACTTAGTTTCTTTTGTTGAGATTTCATACATTTATAGCTCTAGTGCATCCGTTGCATGGCAATCCCTACTCCTCACATTAACATCAATTGATGGGCATCACCATAGCCCGTTGATTAGCCGCGTTGATGTGAGACTTTCTCCTTTTTTGTCTTCTTCACATAACCCCCATCATTATATTCTATTCCACCCATAGTGCTATATCCATGGCTCACGCTCATGTATTGCGTGGAAGTTGAAAAAAGTTTGAGATTACTAAAGTATGAAACAATTGCTTGGCTTTTCATCGGGGTTGTGCATGATGAGAGCATTCTTGTGTGACGAAAATGGAGCATGACCAAACTATATGATTTTGTAGGGATGAACTTTCTTTGGGCATGTTATTTTGAGAAGACATAATTGCTTAGTTAGTATGCTTGAAGTATTATTACTTTTATGTCAATATTAAACTTTTATCTTGAATCTTTCGGATCTGAATATTCATACCACAATTAAGAGGGTTACATTGAAAATTATGCTAAGTAGCATTCCACATCAAAAATTCTGTTTTTATCATTTACCTACTCGAGGACGAGCAGGAATTAAGCTTGGGGATGCTTGATACGTCTCCAACGTATCTATAATTTTTTATTGTTCCATGCTATATTATATTCTATTTTGGATGTTTATTGGGCTTTATTATACACTTTTATATTACTAGCAAACATGCCCGTGCGTTGCCACGGGAGAAAAAAGTATATCTTCAATACGGCAACCAGCCTGCCATACCGCCTTCCCTCCGACCTCTTGTCGAGGAACTCTGACCAGATTGTAGAGGCGATGGAGAAGAGGGATCTGCGCTGCAGTGGGCGGTGGCCTGGTGCTCCCGACCGCCACCACAGTCTTAGGTGGTGCTGTCATGGGCCATGGTCCGACGCACTGCTGATGCTACCGTCGCCAGCTCGCCTCGCCGGATCCTGATCCGACCTCCGGGTCACCCACTCGCTGGATCTCCGGCATGGCCCACCTCCTCATGCGTTCATTTTCTGAAAATCAGGGACAGTTGCTCCTTTCGATCCATTCTCGGTGTTCCTGCATTTCCTTGTTGGGTTAATTCTTTTTCGCCTCCTTTGGGTACCCAATTCTTCTTGTTGATCCTCCAAACTGCTTAAGTATATGAACCGATAGAATTGTATCTAAAGAAGCGAGGTGGGACAGGAGGAGATGTTCTGAGTTCTATCCAAGCCCGTATATACACCTGATTCTGAAAAGTCCACTCATGTGCTCACAGCCCATAAAAAACTTCAGTAAAAAGCCCACTTGCCTGGCTCATTGCTACACCGAAACAAAATCGGCCCAGTTGAACGTTGCTTAGACAACGTACGGCTTATTCTAGATGGACAAATTTTTAGTACCACCTCAAATCTATACCTACTAATAATACCACCTCGGATGTAGAAAATAATATAGGTGAAAAAAATTGAAAGCGTAAATTCACGGAAAGAAGCGTATTGTGACAGTGAACCCACGGAGTCAATCCGTGCTTTATTATTAGGGAAAGATTTTTGGGACTAACCTATTAACCGGAGGCCCAGCCCAAATTGCTGTTTTTTGCCTATTTCAGTGTTCCGAAGAAAAAGGATATCAAACGGAGTCCAAACGGAATGAAACCTTCGGGAACGTGATTTTCGGAACAAACGTGATCCAGAGGACTTGGAGTCTACGTAAATCAATCAACGAGGAGTGCACGAGGCAGGGGGCGCGCCCACCTCCCCAAGCGCGCCCTCCACCCTCGTGGCCCCCTCGTTGCTCCACCGACGTACTTCTTCCTCCTATATATACCCATATACCCTGGAAACATCATATACGGAGCCAAAAACCTATTTCCACCGCCGCAACCTTCTGTACCCGTGAGATCCCATCTTGGGGCCTTTTCCGGCGCTCTGCCGGAGGGGGCATTGATCACGGAGGGCTTCTACATCAACACCATAGCCTCTCCGATGATGTGTGAGTAGTTTACCTCAGACCTTCGGGTCCATAGTTATTAGCTAGATGGCTTCTTCTCTCTCTTTGGTTTTCAATAGAAAGTTCTCCTCGATCTTCTTGGAGATCTATTCGATGTAATCTTCTTTTGTGGTGTGTTTGTCGAGATCCGATGAATTGTGGGTTTATGATCAAGTTTATCTATGAACAATATTTGAATCTCCTCTGAATTCTTTTATGTATGATTGGTTATCTTTGCAAGTCTCTTCGAATTATCAGTTTGGTTTGGCCTACTAGATTGATATTTCTTGCAATGGGAGAAGTGCTTAGCTTTGGGTTCAATCTTGCGGTGTCCTTTCCCAATGACAGCAGGGGCAGCAAGGCACGTATTGTATTGTTGCCATCGAGGATAAAAAGATGGGGTTTATATCATATTGCATGAGTTTATCCCTCTACATCATGTCATCTTGCTTAAAGCGTTACTATGTTCTTATGAACTTAATACTCTAGATGCATGCTGGATAGCGGTCGATGTGTGGAGTAATAGTAGTAGATGCAGAATTGTTTCGGTCTACTTGTCGCGGACGTGATGCCTATATAAAAGATCATACCTAGATATTCTCATAACTATGCTCAATTTTATCAATTGCTCGACAGTAATTCGTTTACCCACCGTAATACTTATGCTCTTGAGAGAAGCCACTAGTGAAACCTATGGCCCCTGGGTCTATTTTCCATCATATTAATCTTCCAACACCTAGCTATTTTTATTGCTGTTTATTTGCATGTTTATTTCTCTTTATCATAAAAATACCAAAAATATTATCTTACCATATCTATCAGATCTCACTCTCGTAAGTGACCGTGAAGGGATTGACAACCCCTTTATCACGTTGGTTGCGAGGTTCTTATTTTTTTGTGTAGGTGCGTGGGACTCGAGCGTGGTCTCCTATTGGATTGATACCTTGGTTCTCAAAACTGAGGGAAATACTTACGCTACTTTACTGCATCACCCTTTCCTCTTCAAGGGAAAACCAACGCAATGCTCAAGAGGTAGCAGTGGGCTCTGTGATGACCTCCGCCCTGCCGAGCCCTTGGTCTTGGTCTTGTTTTTTTCTTGAGGAACTACTGCAGAACTTGGTTCCATAGCCTTACTTTATTTCATTCAAAGTAAAATATGTACAAATGTACAAAGCTTGGAGAAGGCTTCAAAAAGAGATAAAGAGAAAAAAGTACAAGACTTACCTTATGGGGGTAAGTAAGCTATCCACCTAAAAAGGTCATCTCTATATCTAGGTTTAACCCTGTGTGTCATCAGTGAGATGTCATGTATGAAGCAGGATCTCCATTTATTAAAAGAAGGCCTTTCATTCCTGAAAACTTTACCATTGCAAACAGTCCAAATGTTCCAGCAAGCTATAACAACCACCTTAGTGAAAAAGGGTTTAGCAAAATCTCTTCTTGCTTGCAACACAATCTCAGTCTGGTCATTCCCTGGTGGCCATGAAATCTGCAGGTAATTCCACACCCGATGGCTAAACCTGTAGTGAAAGAACAAGTGATCTCTGTCCTCTCTAACGTTGCCTGGGCCGAGCACACATGCAGGGGAGTCAGAAACATTCCAGTGCCTCCTTAACAACATATCCTATGTGTTCAGCCTGCCCATATTCATCATCCAGGCAAAAACCTTGATTTTCATGGTGCAAGAGGAGGCCCATATCCATTTGAGCAGTGGATTAGGGATAATATTTTCGCACATAAGTATAGTAACTCTTGGCCTCATACTGCTCTCCATTATGTTTTAAAACCCAACAGTCAGGTTCAGAGGCCTTTAGCTGGATGTTTTGCACCATCTGTTGTAGACTAGTCATCTCCTGATGAGCTTTTTGGGATAGTGGCAAATGAAAAAGTGCCTCCCATTCCTGGCAATCCAGGAAATCCTTGACTGAAGCTAAGGTGTCAATGGCATATGAGAATAATCTACCAAATCTCTGCTTCAAAGGAACCACAGAATTATCAAGTTGCCAGTTATCATCCCAAAATAAAGCAGTGTCTCCCTGATTAACCTGAATACATGTAAACTCTCTGAACTTATCCATTAGCTTGCAAACATCCCTCCACCGGATGGAGCCACATTGTTTGGTATCATGGGGCACTCTATCATGGTAATATGAATTCCATATTAAATTGACCCAAGGCACATTTATATTATTGAAAAACTTGTGCAAGTGTTTCATCAATAAAGCATCATTTTGAACACCCTGGTTCATGATACCCAATCCCCCTTTGCTTTTAGGCTTGCACACCAAATCCCAGGTAGCTAGAGCAGGTGCTTTATCATTGCCATTCCTTCTTCAAAAGACACTATCTTTGTATCCTCTATAACTGTTTTAAAATTCCAGGTGGCAGTTCCAAACTACAGAGGAAAAAATAGGCAGGGAGGAAAGAGCAGAATTGAGATATTGCAATCAACCACCTTGGGCTAGAAAGCTAGAGCTAGCAGAAAGTTTTGTTTCCCTACTGTCAACCACTAGCATTAGATCCATTATTTTTAGCCTCATAACACCCACTGGTAGTGCCAGGTATGTGAACGGCAGGGTTCCAGCAATACAACCAAAAGCAGCAGCCAACCTAGAGATTTCAGTTTCATCCACATTGATGGGTAGCATAGAGGATTTATGAAAATTAATATGAAGCCCTGTGGATTGTGAGAACTGTAACAGCATGCTCTTAAGAGCCAACAACTGATCCTCCTTAGCAGGCAAGATGATCAATGTATCATCAGCATATTGAATTATTGAGTAATCAAGATCATGGTTGGGGATAGGTAGCTGTAGAATTCCTTTGTGCAACAAATCATTAACAGCAGGCTGTAATGTATCAGCAGCTAATACAAACAACAAAGGAGAGAGGGGATCTCCCTACCTGACCCCCTTTTTACAAGCAAAGTGCCTGCCTGGTACCCCATTAACCAAAACAGAAGAAGTACCAGTTGATAGAAATTGTTGTACCCACAGTATCCATTTCTCGGGAAAGCCCTTAAATCTCAAAATTTGATAGATTGCCTCATGCTCCAGAGAATCAAAGGCCTTTTCAAAATCTAGTTTCAAGATTAAAATTTTCCTCTTAGACTGATGGCATTGGTGCAAGTACTCCAGGGTCCATGCCACACAATCTTGGATAGTCCTTGATTTAATAAAACCATACTGGTTCTTATGGATGCACCTCATGATTTCTAGTTGGAATCTGTCAGCAGCCATTTTTTAAATGAACTTTAAACCCATACTGGTTAAGGATATAGATCTAAAGTCATTCATAGTTTCAGGGAACAACCACCTTGGGTATAAGTGTATTATAAGACCCATTTGTGTTCTCCAACTTAGCTTTTCCCTCATGAAAAGCCTTTGCCAGGTCATTAAATTCTTGGCATATTATTGACAAACACTTCTTGAAGAACAAACCATTGAAACCATCAGGTCCAGGGGCTTTGTCAACTAGCATTCTCTTCACTGTAAGGTCCATTTCATCCTTCTCAAAAGGTTTCACAAGTACATCCAGACCCTCAATTGGTTTTAACAGAGCTGCTAGGTCCAAAGTCATATTTATACCTCTAGCAGTACCCATTCTGTTCTTGAAAGTGGACCAGAATGCACCTGCAATTTGTATGTGGTTATTGGCGACAGTCCCATCATCCAGCTTAATGGAAGCCACTGAGTTCCTGCGATATCTTTCTGTAGCCATTGCATGAATTTTTTTGGTGTTTTCCTCCCAAAACTTAATTGATCTTATAGTGCATCTCTTTCTCCAGTAAAGATATTGCAAATGCAAAAGTTTTTCCATATGTAATTTCACAATCTTTCTGAAGTTGAACTCAGGTCTTTACAAAGGTCTGAGTTCCTCAAGCTAGTCTAGTAAAAGAATGACCCTAGTACATTTCTGAATTAACTGTTTCATTTTTGAGAGACTCATCTGCCACTTCTTCGAGTCCTGCCTCAAAGTTTTCAATTTGTCAGCAATGATAGCTGAAATATGTGTTGTGTGGGAGTGTTTCTTCCAGGAGTTCTGCACACACTCCGTAAATCCCTCAAGCTCCACCCAATAATTCTCAAAACAAAATAAATTGCACTTCAGGATACTGGTGCTTATGACCACCACACATGGCACATGGTCAGAAGCAGTTCTGGACAGGGGAAGAACTTGTGTTGCATTAGGTGGTATTGTGGTCCTATGGAACTCTGCAATGTTCTCAGGCACACTGATTGAGGTCAAGCAGTTTGGTGTTATTATATGGTTTACTTCTGCACACAATGTAGCTTCTTGGACCCTGGTCTTAGTTTATGGAATATGTGTACGTCAGGAAAGAGATGATTTTGTTGCTTGGCTTTGCAACCTTCAAATTCCTGAGGACGATGACTGGCTTTTGTTAGGTGATTTTAATTTCTTTAGATACACCACTAACAGAAACCTGCCTGGAGGTGATCCTAATGATATGTTTGTCTTCAATGACATAATTGGGCATCTGTGACTGATTGAGTTTCCAATCAAGGGGAGACAGTACACTTGGTACAATATGTGGGACAACCGCTCCTTAAGCAACTATATTGGTTCTTCACCACAACAAATTGGTCTTGGTCTTGTTGCTCCGGAATGGAAACCTTTGGGGGCTTCCTCGGGAACCCGCGCTTGTCCTTGCCCCTTAGCACCGAAGTGGAAACTGTCCTGGTCTGCTCCCGCTGGCGCCTTCCTGGCCTTGGTGTCTGCATATTAATCAAACTATAATGGAAACAGTTTGCGGCCCAACTTACGTGGCATTAGCTTACTACTTCATTTTATTTTGTTAATCTTCTCAAATTGCACCCGTACACTTTGGTACGCTTTAATCCGCCAGGGGCTTCATTGCGCCCCATAATACGGGAACAAAGTCCGAACACTTTTTACAGTATAGTTCGGCACCCTGAATTTAGCATTATATGCATCGGCTCCGAATCATGTCTTTGGTCAATAGTTGGGTTGCCCGGCTCCTGTGCTTACTACCTTACATTCCGCTATTTCGGCTAGGGTAGTAAAGGGAGAACAACTGCGATTGTGTCCTGGTTCATCCGGATGAGCACCTCAATAGAGAAAGCCGAAAACTGACTGTCATGATGCGGCGTGAGCCGGTCAGCTCTTTGGAGGTTTCAAATATTTAGCGATTATTTCCGCACTATGCGATGAATCGATTCTTATCCGATCAGGTGTGTACAGCACCCTAGTTAGGATACTAGGGGCTGCGCCCAAATTTTTATTGTCAAACTCCTATGGCTAAGTGAGGGTGATAAAGCCACATAGTCCGATTGCCTGGTTCGTTGCGCTAAACACCTACTTCAAGGACCAAACAATTGGATCAAGAGTGTTTAGATTCATCCCGAACACCCCCATACTACCTACGTGGGGGCTGAAGCCGACGACTGGCCAACTCTCAGAATTTAATAAAAACGGCCGCACAGGAGGTAAAAACTTCAACAAATAAACAAGCATTATATTACCTAACGGCTTTGTTTCATACTCTAGGACAGGATAACATGAATGTATTCATTCAAACATGATGTCCTTAGCACATTGCCCCGCTACAATGCGGGATCCCTCCAGGACGTCGTCAAAATATCACTCGGGCGTGCGGTGCTCCTTGCCTTCGGGTGGTCCTTCGGTCGCGAGCTTGACGGCATTCATCTTCGCCCACAACACCTTGACACGGGCAAAGGCCATCCGCGCACCTTCAATACAGACCGATCGCTTAACAGCGTCAAGCCGGGGGCAGGCATTGACCAGCCGCTTCACGAGACCGAAGTAGCTGCTGGGTATCGTTTCGGTGGGCCACAACCGGATTATTAAGTCCTTCATGGCCAGTTCAGCCACCCTATGCAGTTCGACCAGCTGTTTTAGCTGATCGCTAAAGGGCACCGGATGTTCCGGCGCGAGGTATTGCGACCAGAACAGATTCTCCGTTGAGCTCCCCTCTTCGGCTCGGAAGAATTCCGCAGCATCAGAAACACTGCGCGGCAAATCCGCAAACGCCCTTGGAGAACTCCAAATCCGGGTCAGTAAGAGATACCTCTTCTTCACATACTTGCTTTGCATAATAAAAGCCTTACCCGCTGCGATCTTCTTGGCCTCTTGGATTTCCTGGAGGGCGCTTTGGGCTTCGACCCAGGCCTCTTGTGCGCTTTGGCGGGCCTTTGCGAGTTTGGACTCTTGGTCCGCATGCTGGCGCTCCAAGGACTTGTATTTCTTCAAGGCGTCCTGGAGCTCCTACTTGACCTCACCAACCCTGGCCTCATGCTTTTTTCGGGTGGCTTGTTCCTTTGCCGCCCTCTCCTCGGCCTCGGCCAGCGCTTTCTTGAGGGTTTCCACCTCAACAGCCGCTCCTACACATATCATAGTGCCATGATCAGCACGAGTCATTCATCCTTTCTGGATATACATAAGGTTATCACATACCGTGCTTGTCATCTAGCTGCTTTTTCACACGGCCAAGCTCTTCCTCGGCCCGCTCCAGACTCTGCTTTAGTCCGGAGACCTCAGCATCATGAGAGTTTGCGGCAAGCAACGACGCCTGCTTATTCACATAAGACATATTTAGTTAGTTTCCTGCGAAAATTACTTGATCCTCTGTCCAGCTTTTCTTTTCGAACACCGGATAGTGTCTCAGGGGCTACTGTCTACAATGTGACATTCTTTTTACAAAATCGCGTTGCTTACCTCAAAGCCTGTTAGAAGGCTTGCGCAGGCTTCGGTCAGTCCGCTCTTCACGGACTGAATTTCCTCAATCAGCGTACCCATGAGGGTATGGTGTTCCTCCACAATGGAAACACTTCGCAGCGCTTCCAAGAGAGCATCCGGTGCCTCTGGTTGGACAGAGGTCACCGGCGGAATAGGCACACCTCCTTCTTTCAAAGGAGGTTGCTCGCCGGATTCTCGAGCCGTATAGGTCTCCGCGACCGTATTCGGCTGAGGGCCGAACTGAATACGGCCCCCATCGGCAGTCTCCATGGGGATTTGCTCCCCCATATGTCCGGCGATCGAGGTATCACCCTTCGGCGCCGCCCTGACGGCCTCCTGAGTCTCCCCTGGCCTGGGATCCTTCGGGACAACACCTCAGTGTCATCCATGGCCTTGGGACAAGAGGCCGCCGGAAGGGACCCGCTGTCCATCGCCTTCGAGTCCAGCGATTCCCCCGAAGATGAGGATCGCTCGAGGACGGACCGAGCCGGACTGTAGGTGCATGATTCAAACATGTTAATACTATGAAGTGGAGAGGCCAGATATTTGAATGCGTCCGGGTTTTTGAGTACTCACGATTTGGCCAGGGGCTTGTCTTGGGGGCGCCGCTATGGGATATTGTCAATGTGCCACGCGGAGTTATCCGCGAGGGAGCCCTTCCCCCTCTTGGACGCCTCTGCCTCCAGATTTGTGGAGGCCGCCCTCTTCTTCCTTCCCCCCTCAGGGGAGAGTTGCTTTCTTCCTCCTCCTCCTCATAGACGTCTTCGGTGGCAGAGGAGTGAGTCTCGTTGTCTTCAGACGTCACGTCCGAAGCACCCTTGCGGCGGAAGCCACTTCTGGCCCCCTTGGCCTTCTTCTCTCGCACGTGGTAAGGCGTCGGGACCAGCATCTTCGTTAGAAGCGGGATGGCTGGTTCCTCGGGTAGCTGAGTCGGACACCGAATCTGCTCTGCCTTCTTTGTCCAGCCCTGAAAATAAATAAATGGTGAGGCTTAGGTATCTTCCCTGGACAAGTGAACAAAGGATACACCTTGAAACGTGAAAGAGTTACCGCACTGGCGGGATGTGCCAGGGCGTGCCCACGGTCGTCGGTCGTCTCTGGTGGCGTCTCGTTGCCCTTGAAGAGAACCTTCCAGATATCTTCATGCGTGGTTCCGTAGAACCGTTGCAAGGTCTGGTGCTCGGCCGGATCGAACTCCCATAAGTGGCAAGTCCGGTTCTGGCATGGAAGGATCCTGGGAACTAGCATCACCTGGATCACATTGACAAGCTTGATGTTCTTGTCCACCATGCTCTGGATGCGCGTTTGCAGCACTATCAGCTCGTCCGACGAAGACCAATTCAGGCCCTTCTCTAGCTAGGAGGTGAGCCGCATTGGGGCTCCGGACTGGAATTCGAGAGCCGCGGCCCAGGTGGCGTCGCGGGGCTCTGTGACATAGAACCACAGTTGCTGCCACCCTTTGACGGTCTCCACAAAGGTACCTTTGGGCCATGTGACATTGGGCATCTTACTCACCATGGCACCTCCGCACTCCACGTGTTGACCATCCACCACCTTCGGCTTCACGTTGAAGATCTTAAGCCACAGTCCGAAGTGGGGGGGATGCGGAGGAAGGCCTCGCACACAACAATAAATGCCGAGATGTTGAGGAAGGAGTTTGGGGCTAGATCATGGAAATCTAGCCCATAATAGAACATGAGTCCGCGAACAAAAGGGTGGAGAGGAAACCCTAACCCGCGGACAAAGTGGGGGATGAACACCACCCTCTCATTGGGCTTCGGGGTGGGGACGATCTGCCCCTTGGCCGGAAGTCGGTGGGCGATTTTTTTCGCCAGGTACCTGGCCTCCCGAAGCTTGGTGATGTCCTTCTCCTTGACGGAGGAGGCCATCCACTTGCCTTGCGCTCCAGATCCGGACATGGTCGAGTGCTTTCTTGAGGCGGAAGAGATGAGGACTTGGGCGCTGGAGCTCGAGAATGGGAGGGCAGAGAGAGAAGGCGTGGGTGAAAGAGGGGAATCCTTATCACCTTATAAAGGCAGTGAATATCAAACGCCTCCCCACTCGCCTTAAAACTCGCCAATTCCCAAGGGTTGTGCAGATGGCACGGTTGGATTACCCACGCCCGTATTGATGAGAATCCCATAATGAGGGGACACGATCTCTACTGCGACAAGATGTGCCAATAGAAACCGCGTCTTAAAATGTGGAGCGGCAGGCCGAAAAACGGTACGAAATAATAATCGGGCAGGGACGTGATGTCACGCTACAAAAAGTTGTCAGCAGATTGGACTCGTGAAATATTATACTCTCTGCGGTTGTGTGTGGTACTTGTTTTGCAGAGCTGGACACGTTCATTGTGCTCGAAGGCTACGTCGGAGTATTCGGAGAAGGAACCCGCCTTGCAATGCCGAAGACAATCTGCGCGTCGGACACCTCGTCATTGAAGCCTGGTTCAGGGGCAACTCAGGGAGTCCTGGATTAAGGGGCCCTCGGGCATCCGGACTATAGTACGTGGGCCGGACTGATGGTCTGTGAAGATACAAGACCGAAGACTCTCTCCCATGTCCGGATGGGACTCTCCTTGGCGTGGAAGGCAAGCTTGGCGTCTGGATATGAAGATTCCTTTCCTAGTAACCGACTTTGTACAACCCTAGTCCCCTCTGGTGTCTATATAAATCGGAGGGCTTAGTCCATAGAACCACAATCATAATCATACAGGCTAGACTTCTAGGGTTTTAGCCATTACGATCTCGAGGTAGATCAACTCTTGTAATACTCCTATTCATCAAGATCAATCAAGCAGGAAGTAGGGTATTACCTCCATAGAGAGGGCCCGAACCTGGGTAAACATTGTGTCCCCTGTCTCCTGTTACCATCAACCTTAGACGCACAGTTCGGGACCCCCTACTCGAGATCCGCCGGTTTTGACACCGACACCCGCCGCAACATGAAGAGATGGGGAAGAATAACCGTGTTGGGAAACGTAGCATGCAATTTGAAAAAAATTCCTATGCTCACACAAGATCTATCTAGGGGATGCATAGCAATGAGAGGGGGAGAGTGTGTCTACGTACCCTCGTAGACCGAAAGCGGAAGCGTTTAAACAACGTGGTTGATGTGGTCAAACTTCTGGTTCCGGCCGATCAAGCACCGAACGGATGGCACCTCCAAGTTCTGCACACGTTCAGCTCGATGACATCCCTCGAACTCTTGATCCAGCAAAGTGTCAAGGAAGTAGATGAGTTCCGTCAGCACGACGGCGTGGTGACGGTGATGGTGAAGTGATCCGCGTAGGGCTTCGCCTAAGCACTACGGGAATATGATCGAGGGTGTAATCTGTGGAGGGAGGCGCCGCACACGGCTAACAGATGTTGTTCTGTCATCTAGGCGCCTCCCCCTCATATATATATATATATAGGTGGGAGGGAGAGGGAGCAGCCAAGGTGGTGCCCCAAGTAGGCCGAATCCTGCTTGGGGTTCCTCCCCAATTCGGCCCCCCTTTCCTTTTTCACCGGAGGGGGAAGGAAAGAGGAGGTAGGAGGGAAGGAAGGGGGAGGCCGAATCCCTCCCTTTCCTTCTCTCTTCCCCTCTTTCCTTTCACCTCTGGTGCGGCCCATATGGGGGGGCGCAGCAGCCCCTGTTGGCTGCTACGATTCCCCTCTTGGCCCATTACGGCCATATCTTTGCCGGGGGGTGCCCGGAACCCTTCCGGTGACCCAATATGTACCCGGTACCCTCCGGAACACTTCCGGAGTCCGAATACTATCGTCCTATATATTAATATTTACCTCTTGACCATTTTGAGACTCCTCGTCATGTGCATGATCTCATCCGGGACTGTGAACAACATTCGGTCACCAAATCACATAACTCATATAATACAAAATCGTCATCGAACGTTATGCGTGTGGACCCTACGGGTTCGAGAACTATATAGACATGACCGAGACACCTCTATGGTCAATAACAAATAGCGGAACCTGGATGCTCATATTGGCTCCTACATATTCTACAAAGATCTTTATCGATCGAATCGTAATGACAACATACGTTATTCCCTTTGTCATCGGTATGTTACTTTCCCAAGATTCGATCGTCGGTATCTTCATACCTAGTTCAATCTCATTACCGGCAAGTCTCTTTACTCATTCCGTAATACATCATCCCGCAACTAACTCATTAGTCACATTGCTTGCAAGGCTTATTATGATGTGCACTACCGAGAGGGCCCAGAGATACCTCTCCGATACTCAGAGTGACAAATCCTAATCTCGATCTATGCCAACCCAACAAACACCTTCAGAGATACCTGTAGAGCATCTTTATAATCACCCAATTATGTTGTGACGTTTGATAGCACACAAGGTATTCCTCCGGTATCCGGGAGTTGCATAATCTCATAGTCAAAGGAATATGTATATGACATGAAGAATGTAATAGCAATAAAACTGAACAATCAATATGCTAAGCTAACGGATGGGTCATGTCCATCACATCATTCTCCTAACGATGTGATCCCGTTCATCAAATGACAACACATGTCTATGGTTAGAAAACTTAACCATCTTTGATTAACGAGCTAGTCTAGTAGAGGCTTGCTAGGGACACGGTGTTTTGTCTATGTATCCACACATGTATCAAGTTTCCGGTTAATACATTTCTAGCATGAATAATAAACATTTATCATTATATAAGGAAATATAAAATAACAACTTTATTATTGCCTCTAGGGCATATTTCCTTCAGTCTCCCACTAGCACTAGAGTCAATAATCTAGATTACATTGTAATGATTCTAACACCCATGGAGTCTTGGTGTTGATCATGTTTTGCCTGTGGAAGGGGCTTAGTCAACGGGTCTGCCACATTCAGATCCGTATGTATTTTGCAAATCTCTATGTCTCCCTCCTTGACTTGATCACGATGGAGTTGAAGCGTCTCTTGATGTGTTTGGTTCTTTTGTGAAATCTGGATTCCTTCGCTAAAGCAATTGCTCCAGTATTGTCACAAAAGATTTTCATTGGACCCGATGCACTAGGTATTACACCTAGATCAGATATTAACTCCTTCATCCAGACTCCTTCATTTGCTGCTTCCGAAGCAGCTATGACTCCGCTTCACACGTAGATCCCGCCACGACGCTCTGCTTGGAACTGCACCAACTGACAGCTCCACCATTCAATATAAATACATATCCGGTTTGTGACTTAGAGTCATCCAGATCAGTGTCAAAACTAGCATCGACGTAACCATTCATGACGAGCTCTTTGTCACCTCCATAAAGGAGAAACATATCCTTAGTCCTTTTCAGGTACTTCAGGATGTTCTTGACCACTCTCCAGTGATCCACTCCTGGATTACATTGGTACCTCCCTGCTAAACTTATAGCGAGGCACACATCAGGTCTGGTACACAACATTGCATACATGATAGAACCTATGGCTGAGGCATAGGGAATGACTTTCATTTTCTCTCTATCTTCTGCAGTGCTCGGGCATTGAGTCTGACTCAACTTCACACCTTGTAACATAGGCAAGAACCCTTTCTTTGACTAATCCATTTTGAAATTCTTCAAAACTTTATCAAGGTATGTGCTTTGTGAAAGTCCAATTAAGCGTCTTGATCTATCTCTATAGATCTTGATGCCCAATATATAAGCAGCTTCACCGAGGTCTTTCATTGAAAAACTCTTATTCAAGTATCCTTTTATGCTATCCAGAAATTCTACATCATTTCCATTCAATAATATGTCATCCAGACATAATATTAGAAATGCTACAGAGCTCCCACTCACTTTCTTGTAAATACAGGCTTCTCCGAAAGTCTGTATAAAACCATATGCTTCGATCACCTCATCAAAGCATATATTCCAACTCTGAGATGATTGCTCCAGTCCATAGATGGATCAATGGATCTTTCACACTTTGTTAGCACCTTTAGGATCGACAAAAATCTTCTGGTTGCATCATATACAACTCTTCTTTAAGAAATCCATTAAGGAATGCAGTTTTGACGTCCATTTTCCAGATTTCATAATCATAAAATGCAGCAATTGCTAACATGATTCGGATAGACTTAAGCATGGCTATGGGTGAGAAAGTCTCATCGTAGTCAACTCCTTGAACTTGTCGAAAACCTTTCGTGACAAGTCGAGCTTTGTAGACAGTAACACTACCATCAGCGTCAATCTTGTGCTTGAAGATCCATTTCTTCTCTATGGCTTGCCGATCATCGGGCAACCAACCAAAGTCCACACTTTGTTCTCATACATGGATCCTATCTCAGATTCCATGGCCTCAAGCCATTTATCGGAATCTGGGCTTATCATAGCTTCTTCATAGTTTGTAGGTTCGTCATGGTCTAGTAACATGACTTCCAGAACAGGATTACCGTACCACTCTGGTGCAGATCGTACTCTGGTTGACCTACGAGGTTCGGTAGTAACTTGATCTGAAGTGTCATGATCATCATCATTGGCTTCCTCTCTAGTTGGTGTAGGCATCACGGGAACATTTTTCTGCGATGAGCTACTTTCAAATTCGAGAGAAGGTACACTTACCACATCAAGTTCAACATTCCTCCCACTCACTTCTTTCAAGAGAAACTCCTTCTCTAGAAAGGATCCATTCTTAGCGACAGAGATCTTGCCTTCAGATCTATGGTAGAAGGTGTACCCAACAGTTACTTTTGGGTATCCTATGAAGACCCACTTCTCCGATTTGGGTTCGAGCTTATCAGGCTGAAGCTTTTTCACATAAGCATCGTAACCCCAAACTTTAAGAAACGACAGGTTAGGTTTCTTGCCAAACCACAGTTCATACTGTGTCGTCTCAACGGATTTAGACGGTGCCCTATTTAACGTAAATGCATCTGTCTCTAATGCATAACCCCAAAACGATAGTGGTAAATCAGTAAGAGACATCATAGATCGCACCATATCTAATAAAGTACGGTTACGATGTTCGGACACACCATTATGCTGTGGTGTTCTAGGTGGCGTGAGTTGTGAAACTATTCCACATTGTTTTAAATGAAGGCCAAACTCATAACTCAAATATTCGCCTCCGTGATCAAATCGTAGAAACTTTATTTTCTTGTTACGATGATTCTCCACTTCACTATGAAATTCTTTGAACCTTTCAAATGTTTCAGACTTGTGTTTCATTAAGTAGATATACCCATATGTGCTCTAATCATCTGTGAAGGTCAGAAAATAACGATACCCACCGCGAGCTTCAACACTCGTGGGACCGCATACATCGGTATGTATTATTTCGAATAAGTCATTAGCTCGCTCCATTGTTCTAGAGAACGGAGTTTTCGTCATCTTTTCCATGAGGCATGGTTCGAAAGTATCAAATGATTCATAATCAAGTGATCCCAAAAGTTCATCTGCATGGAGTTTCTTCATGCGTTTTACACCAATATGACCTAAACGGCAGTGCCACAAATATGTTGCACTATCATTATCAACTTTGCATCTTTTGGCATCAATATTATGAATATTCATATCACCACAATCGAGATTTAACAAAAATAGAACACTCTTCAAGGGTGCATGACCATAAAAGATACTCCCTCCGTTCCTAAATATTTGTCTTTCTAGACATTTCAAATGGCTACCACATACGGATGTATGTAGACATATTTTAGAGTGTAGATTCACTCATTGTGCTCCGTATGTAGTCACTTGTTGAAATATCTAGAAAGACAAATATTTAGGAATGTAGGGAGTATTACTCATATAAATAAAACAACCATTATTCTCTGATTTAAATGAATAACCGTCTTGCATCAAACAAGATCTAGATATAATGTTCATGCTCAACGCTGGCACCAAATAACAATTATTCAGGTCTAAAACTAATCCCGAAGGTACATGTAGAGGTAGCGTGCCGACGGCGATCACATCGACCTTGGAACCATTCCCGACGTGCATCGTCACCTCGTCCTTAGCCAATCTTCGTTAAATCTGTAGGCCCTGTTTCGAGTTACAAATAAGAGCAACCGAACTAGTATCAAATACCCAGGCGCTACTACAAGCATTAGTAAGGTACACATCAACAACATGTATATCAAATATACCTTTGTTCACTTTTCCATCCTTCTTATCCGCCAAATACTTGGGGAGTTCTGCTTCTAGTGACCAGTCCCTTTGCAGTAGGAGCACTCAGTTTCAGGCTTAGGTCCAGATTTGGGCTTCTTCCCGGGAGTGGCAACTTTCCTGCCATTCTTCTTGAAGTTCCCCTTCTTTCCTTTTCCCTTTTTCTTGAAACTAGTGGTCTTGTTAACCATCAACACTTGATGCTCCTTCTTGATTCCTACCTCCGCAACTTTGAGCATTGCGAAGAGCTCGGGAATTGTCTTTTCCATCCCTTGCATATTATAGTTCATCACGAAGCCTTTGTAGCTTGCTGGCAGTGATTGGAGAACTCTGTCAATAACACTATCATCTGGAAGATTAACTCCCAGCTGAGTCAAGTGATTATGATACCCCAGACATTTTAAGTATGTGTTCACTGACAGAGCTATTCTCCTCCATCTTGCAGCTATAGAACTTCTTGGAGACTTCATATCTCTCAACTCGGGCATTTGCTTGAAATATTAACTTCAATTCCTGGAACATCTCATATGCTCCATGACGTTAAAAACGTCTTTGAAGTCCCGATTCTAAGCCGTAAAGCATGGCACACTAAACTATCGAGTAGTCATCAACACGCGACTGCCAGGCGTTCACAACATCTGCAGTTGCTGGAGGGGGTAGCACACCTAGCGGTGCATCAAGGACAAAATTCTTCTATGCAGCAGTCAGGATAATCCTCAAGTTATGGACCCAGTCCGTGTAGTTGCTACCATCATCTTTCAACTTAGATTTCTCTAGGAACGCATTAAAATTCAAGGGAATGGTAGCACGAGCCATTGATCTACAACATAGATATGCAAAAACTATCAGAACTCCCACTTAGATTGACATCCCTCAAGTCATCCAAATGATACGTAATCCAAATTAACTAAACCATGTCCGATCATCACGTGAGATGGAGTAGTCATCAATGGTGAACATCTCTATGTTGATCATATCTACTATATGATTCACGTTCGACCTTTCGGTCTCCAGTGTTCTGAGGCCATGTCTGTACATGCCAGGCTCGTCAAGTTTAACCTGAGTATTCCGGATGTGCAAAACTGTCTTGCACCCATTGTATGTGAACGTAGAGTCTATCACACCCGATCATCACGTGGTGTCTCAACACGACGAACTTCCGCAACGGCGCATATTCAGGGAGAACACTTATACCTTGAAATTTTAGTTAAGGGATCATCTTATAATGCTACCGCCGTACTAAGCAAAATAAGATGCATAAAAGATAAACATCACATGCAATCAAAATATGTGACATGATATGGTCATCATCATCTTGTGCTTTTGATCTCCATCTCCAAAGCATCTTCATGATATCCATCGTCACTGGCTCTACACCTTGATCTCAATCGTAGCGTCATGTTCGTCTTGCCAACTAATGCTTCTACAACTATCGGTAACGCATAGTGATAGTAAAGCAATTACATGGCGTTTGCATTTCATACAATAAAGCGACAACCATAAGGCTCTTGCCAGTTGCCGATAAATTTTACAAAACATGATATCTCATACAACAATGTATATCACATCATGTATTGACCATATCACATCACAACATGCCCCGCAAAAACAAGTTAGACGTCCTCTACTTTGTTGTTGCAAGTTTTACATGGCTGCTACGGGCTTCTAGCAAGAACCTTTCTTACCTACGCATCAAAACCACAATGGTGATTTATCAAGTTTGTTGTTTAACCTTCAACAAGGACTGGCCACAGTCAAATTTGATTCAACTAAAGTTGGAGAAACAGACACCCGCCAACCACCTTTATGCAAAACTAGTTGCATGTCTGTTGGTGGAACCGGTCTCATGAACGTGGTCATGTAAGGTTGGTTTGGGCCGCTTCATCCAACAATACCGCCAAATCAAAATAAGACATTGGTGGTAAGCAGTATGACGATCACCGCCTACAACTCTTTGTGTTCTACTCGTGCATATCATATACGCATAGACCTGGCTTGGATGCCACTATTGGGAAACGTAGCATGCAATTTCGAAAAAATTCCTACGCTCACGCAAGATCTATCTAGGATATGCATAGCAACGAGAGGGGGAGAGTGTGTCTACGTACCCTTGTATACCAAAAGCGGAATCATTTGAGAACGCGGTTGATGTAGTTGAAATTCTTCTTGTTCCGACCTATCAAGCACCGAACGTGGGGCACCTCCGAGTTCTGCACACGTTCAGCTCGATGACGTCCCTTGAACTCTTGATATAGCAAAGTGTCGAGGAAGTAGATGAGTTCCGTCAGCACGACAGCGTGGTGACTGTGATGGTGAAGTGATCCGCACAGGGCTTCGCCTAAGCACTACGAGAATATGACCAGGGTGTAATCTGTGGAGGGAGGCGCCGCACACGACTAACAGATGTTGTTCTGTCATCTAGGCGCCTCCTCCCTCATATATATAGGCACCCAAGGGGGGCGCCCCAAGTAGGCCGAATCCTACTTGGGGTTCCTCCCCAATTCGGCCCCCTTTCCTTTTCATCGGAGGGGGAAGGAAAGAGGAGGGAGGAGGGAAGGAAGAGGGAAGCCGAATCCCTCCCCTTCCTTCTCTCTTCCCCTCTTTCCTCTCTCCTCAGGTGTGGCCCATATGGGGGATGTAGCAGCCCCTGCTCACTGCTGCATTTCCCCTCTTGGCCCATCAGGCCCATACCTTTTCCGCAGGGGGGGAGGGGGTGCCTGGAACCTCTTCTAGTGACGCGATATGCACCCGGTACCCTCTGGAACACTTCCGGTGTCTGAGTACTATCGTACTATATATCAATCTTTACCTCTCGACCATTTCGAGACTCCTCATCATGTCCGTGATCTCATCCGAGACTCCGAACAACATTCGGTCACCAAATCACATAACTCATATAATACAAAATAGTCATCGAATGATAAGCGTGCGGACCCTACGGGTTCGAGAACTATGTAGACATGACCGAGACACGTCTCTGGTCAATAACCAATAGTGGAACCTGGATGCTCATATTGTCTCCTACATATTCTACGAATATCTTTATGGGTCGAACCGTAATGACAACATACCTTATTCCCTTTGTCATCAGTATGTTACTTGCCCGAGATTCGATCATCGGTATCTTCATACCTAGTTCAATCACGTTACTGGCAAGTCTCTTTACTCATTCTGTAATACATCATCCTGAAGGTAACTCATTAGTCACTTTGCTTGCAAGGCTTCTTATGATGTGTATTACCGAGAGGGCTCAGAGATACCTCCACTACAAAAAAAGACACATCCGTGACATTTTGGGACGAACGAATTTTTTTTCTGTCATGCTTATGAAACTTCTATGATGATAATTCTGACAAAACCGGGTATCATCATAGATGTGGTGGGCTCCTACTTCTATGATAAAAAATCATGACAGAAAATGGGCTTTTTGTCCTGGGTGGGCCGGAGACGCAGTTGCATGACATTCTTTGGGCCGTCCATGACGGAAAAACCGTGGTAGAAGCGAGGGCGAGGAAAATATCGAGGAGTTCCCGGTTACGGTGGGTGGTCGGGGGCCGAGCGATGCGTGTTTCTCTCATACACGTACGCGCGTGGGTGCGAGGCGTTGGGCTCTAACTGAACCCGAGCGAGGCGTTCGCCTACTGAACCCGAGCGATTGCACTGCAGGCTACACGTTACTAAACCCGAGCGATCGATCGATCTGGCTGTTAACTGAACCCGATCGAGCGATTCCTTCGCTACTGCTGCTAACTGAAGCTGATCGAACCTGGTGCCTCCTTCCCTTGATGAACAGTGAGTGTTGTTGGGGGGTTGGATGAACAGTTCCCGGTGGGGGGGGGTTGGATGAACAGGACCCCGTGGTGTTGCTGTTGGATGAACAGGACCCCGATCGATTGAGCCGGTTGGGGGTGGATGAACAGGACCCCATGGAGGGCTGGATGAACAGGACCCCATGGAGGGCTGGATGAACAGGATGACCTCGTGGAGGGCTGGTTGAACAGAAGCCGGTGGAGGGCTGGATGAACAGTAGCCCATGGAGGGGTGGTTGAATAGGATCCCGTGGAGAGGGCTGGTTGAACACTAGCCGGTGGAGGAGTGGTGGAGGCTGGATGAACAGGAGCCCATGGATGAATAGTCGCAGGTGGAGGCTGGAGGAGGTCGCGGTGGATTAACAGTAGCCCGTGGAGGCAGTCAACGGTGGAGATGAACAGTATCCCGTGGTGTCCCGTTTTGCGGTACACCACACCCCTCCCGATGAACAGGACACCCATTTCGACCGTACCGCTCCAACACAAGTACGTTTCCTCCGTTTTGCGGTACGCCACACCCCTCCCGATCAACAGGACCCCGTTTCAACCGTAGGAGGTCTGAGAGAAGTCCGTTTCCTCTGTTTAGCGGTACAACAGACCCATCCCGATGAACATAATCCCGTTTCGACCATGGCCGGTCAAACACAAGGTCGTTTCCTCCATTCCGCGGTACGCCGGGCCTCATTTCGATTGGTTGTTCCGTCCAAGCCGGTTGGCTCCCGATGAACACGACGATGCAGTTTCTCCGTTCCGACTCAGCCATGTACATGAGCCCTGGCCGTACGTATGCACGAGTAGGCGTTCGAGACCCCGCCCGTATGTACGTACGTGGCTGTATTTACTTTCTTGCACCCTGACTGTACGTACGTGTACACGATATTAATGGGACTGCGTGACATGCTACGTGCGCGCCTTTACTACGACATGTGCGTGCCTATACTATGACATGTGCCCTTCCTTACACGGGCATGGTTCATCGCTGCAGCGTGCAGACAGACCGATCATATTTACGTACACGTTCGTGACCAGAATGACAACACTATGTACGCTTCGACCAGGTGGGTCCCGACTATCAGGCACTTCCTTGCATGCGAAGATGTAGCTGGTGGGTCCCAACAGTCAGGGGGGAAACGTTTTTTTGCGAAATACGGTGGCCCATCCGGTGGGTCCCTAGTGTTAGGTGGAGGAATCATTATTTTCCGCGTAATAAGGAGGCACTTCCTTGCTGCGGCCGTGGACCCAGCTGTCAACCTCTCCACGTACAGTACTCTTCCGATGGAAGTCGTTCGTTGACCACATTGACCACTCCGCACCGAGAGCACCAAGGCGGTGGACGACGGCAAGGCCTAGGAAGGGGACGACGCGGAGCCAGGGAAGACGCTGCAGTGGATGCCCACGCGGAGAGGAGTACGAGGGTTCACTGGTTCGGCTTTGGTGTGAGGCTGCCGTCGCCGCAAAATAACAAGGGGTGTGGGTGAGTAGAGGGATGGCCTGGCCAGTGGTGGGAGTAGTAGGGGGCGGTGAGGCCTCCGCGGCAGCACAGCCGGCCACGGGAGGCAGGAGTAGGCGGCACCACTAGCGCTGGTTTGGGCGGCTGGAGCAAGAAGACCAGAGGTTGAAGAAGCACTACGGCCGTTGGATGGACATCATACGGTCACTGGAGCTAGAATCGTTCATATTGACTAAGTTGACAAAGCCCTCCATCCGCATCAACTTAGTAGGCCCACAAGTCAGCCTCCCACTATGGTGGGTCCCAGCTAGCAGGGGGTATTCATTTTTTTGCGCATAATAAGGAGGCACTTCCTTGCGTGCGAAGATATAGTTGGTGGGTCCGAGCTGTCAGCGGGGGGACGTGTTTTCGTGAAATACAAAGGCCCTTCAGGTGGGTCCCAGCTGTCACGTGGAGGAATCATTATTTTGCGCGTAATAAGGAGGCATTTCCTTGTGTGCGGCGGTGGGCCCAGCTGTCAGCCTCTCCACATACAGTCCACTTCCGACGGATGTCGTTCGTTGACCAGTTGACCACACCGTGCCGAGAGCACCAGGGCGGTGGATGACGGCGAGGCATAGGAAGGGAACGACACGGAGCCGAGTAAGACTCGGCAGTGGTTGCCCGCGCGGTGGGGAGTACGAGGGTTTACTGGTTCGGCTGCCGTCACCGGAAAATAATAGGAGGTGTGGGTGAGTAGAGGAATGGCCTGGCCAGCAATGGAGTAGGGTGGGGCGGTGAGGCCTATGCGGCAGCACAGCCGTCCACGGGAGGCGGGAGCAGGCAGTCCCACCGGCGCTGGTTTGGGTGGTAGGAGCAAGAAGATCAGATATTGAAGAAGCAGCACGGTCGTTGGATTAACATCCAATGGTCACTGCTACTAGAATCATTTGTGGACTAAGTTGACAAAGCCTTTCGTACATGTCAACCTAGTAGACCCACAAGTCACCCTCCAAATCTATCCCAAACAGCATACAGCCCGAAATTTCTAGCCAGATTCAAATTAATTTAAAAATTGAACATACCTTAATTTAAATGCAATGAAATTTTACCCGCACAAAAACAATGAAATTTAAAATATCAAAATCCGAAAGAAAAAAGTATTTTGGAACTAATTGCATGTTTGCTGTATTTTTTCATTTTACAGCCCATTTATTATTACTTATAGCC
This sequence comes from Triticum aestivum, assembly GCF_018294505.1. Classification (NCBI taxonomy): domain Eukaryota; kingdom Viridiplantae; phylum Streptophyta; class Magnoliopsida; order Poales; family Poaceae; genus Triticum; species Triticum aestivum. The sequence continues at coordinate 122,805,001 of NC_057805.1, forward strand.
CATTTATTATTACTTATAGCCCATTTTCTAGGCAAGCCCGAATGCATCCCTCCTCGTCTTGAAAGAACTCCGGGCCAGCAGGGCGTAGAAAAGCAAGCAGGCCTACGTTGGTTATTCTGCACAAAAATAGCTGGGCTATCCATTTTCAGAAAGGAAAAAAATAAACTGCATTGGTCATGTGGTAAACATATGAAATAAAAGCCTGGGCTAGACGGGCCACAGCTCCCGCACAACCTAGTTGATACCCTTCTCCATCCCAAAAAACAAAATTAATGTGCGCGCTGCTGGGTCCCTACTGTCATCCTCACCATGTATAGTCATCTCCTTATTCCTCTCGGTTGTTGACCATGTTGACAACACCGGAGGGTGGCGCCACGGCAAGCGAACCAAGGTGGAGGACAATGGTGAGGCCTCGGACGGGAACGAACAGGAGCCGGGGAAGATGCGCAGAGTTTTATGGTGCGATGTGGCCATGATGCGTGCGCGGCAGCACAGCCAGCCGTGGGAGGCGGGAGCAGGCGGTCCCGCCAGCGCTGGTTTGGCTTTGGTGGCTGGAGGAAGAAGAGACTGAAGAAACACGACAGACGTTGAATGTCAATCCAACGGTCAAGGTTGGCACAATCGTTTGTCGACTAAGCCGACACCAAGTAGCATACTTTTTTATATATAGGAAGAAAAGAAAAATTCTGCTCGTTCACCTGATAACATTCCCAAAACTGCAACTGTTCGATCTTGCGTCTCAACTAAAACTGCGAGGAAAATGCGTTTGTCTGTCGTCCTCCTCCCAGGGAACGTTCGCCACATAAGTGACTGTCGGTGTACAGAAAGAGGGGCACACTTTTGTACCCCTTTACCTATGCACGGGCAGTCGGAGCCGCGCCCACGACCACACCAAGCAGAATAGGGGAGGTGAGCCAAGGTAAGACCGAAGCCCAAGACACTCAAAGCAACGCCAAGGCCAAGACCACAAAGAGCAGAGGGGCAAAGCAGGTTCCCCCGGCAAGACCCTTGCCGGGACAGCTCGCTCCACACCAACAGAGCGAGCCACCCTTGAGCCCACGGCCCCCAACACCGTCATCAACATGGGGCCAGGGCTCGGGAAGGCACCTCTGTGGTGGCATGCGGATCTTTGTGAAGACATATTCAAGATCAGATGAGGATTAGAAGACGACGATTCTCGGCAAGATCCCTGCCGAGGAAGGACACCAGACCCCCGGCAAGGTCCTTGCCGGGGACGACAGCATGCCACAGCAAGACCCTTGCCGGGCCACCCGGCAAGGCCCTCGCCAAGGATGCCAGCGGGGCCACTGCCAAACCGGTGTCGAACAAGCTTCCACCACCGTTTTCACATGCAGCTGCCAGCCCAACCAGCTGAGCGGGCACCTGCGTGGCAACATGCAGCTCCCAGGCCAACTCATCGAGCGCTTGCATGGTGACATGCAGATCTTCGTGAAGGCTCCGCCACCGCTCCACCTCAGCTGCCTGGCTGCCTACATGGCACCACACACCTCACTGGCCAGGGCGCGTGTCAAGGCGAGGAGGAGCGGCGACGGACGGGACGGGCGTCACCCCCGTCCCCAATAAAGCAAGGGGACACCTAAGCTACGCATTAAATGCGTCTTGTCCTATAATACGAGCGATAAGCTCAGAGCACTGTACGCCTTTCCACTTCCTGTGTGTCACTGTGGCTGCCCCTTTCAACTATAAAAGGAGGCCCATGGCATACTTGAGAAGGATTCAGCTCTTTCGAACCACGCACTGATCACAGCTAGTTCGAGAGCTCAAGAACTCTCAGAAATACACCCACCAAAGCAGGACTAGGGTTTTACGCATCCTCACAACCCGAACCTGGGTAAACGATCCCCGTGCTGTCTACTAGCCCTGCTCTCCTCGCAACCCTGTGCCCCGGCAACCGTAGTAGGGATTCTTGTGATCCCATAGGTGTCGTTCCACACCGACATCTTTGGCGCGCCAGGTAGGGGAGCGCAATTGTGAGAATCTGGTCTGGTAGTTAGCCTAGCAGTTCTTCGTCGCCATGGCCCCTAAGAAGAAGACGGCCGCGGCGACCGGATCATTGGGAGCCGAATGGCCCGTGCCGGTGCGGACGAGCAGCAGACCGGTCGCAGACAGGACCCGGGCCGCGGCCCGCGAGCACTAGCATCGCCCAGGCAGTCGGAGCCTGGCGAGCGGCATCGTTCGCGCGCCAGACGACCGGCTACACTTCGCCGGATCCAAAGACGGAGCTGGGCCCCCCGCAAGCGGCGCGGGGCCCTCCGGGGGTGTCGTTTTGCCGACTCCGGGCGGCGCGGCAACCTCCAGGACGCCTACACCGGTGACCATCGCGCGTTCTTCCCATGGTGTGCGCGCCGAACAGCGTCACCGCGTTGGTGAGCCTGGGCACCGCCGTGGGAAGAGCCATGTGCGTCATCGGCAAGATGAAGGGGTTCAGCACGCTCGCCGAAGCACTGGCGAAAATGGCACGCAGCCGCTGGGTCGTGACGGAGCTGCTTCTAATGTAGTTAGAAGTCGAAGCGCACCGCGATCCATGCAGCTGTCGCCGCCGCCCACACCAGCGGAAGCTTTGGCGCGCGCGCAGCTGCTCCTCGATTTCCCTCCTGCTGCGGAGAAGCTCGACGAGTGGAGGGCCACTATCTGGAGCCTCGTCGCCGTCGCCAACAAAGACGATCCGCGACCAGCGGGGCCCTTGGGTCAGCACCCCACTGAGCCACCACATGCTGGCGCTGGGAGGACCGAGGAAGCTGCGGCCGCGGTGCACTCTCCTCCACCTCGCCAGCCGCCGCGGGCGTCGACCCGTCGTGACGACGCTTGTGATAACATCTCCATAGCGTCGTCCGACCCGCGGACCCCCCGCAACCAGTGCCAGGTCCTTCGGAACGAGCTCACGAAGACGCTCGAACCACCGTCGAGCGTCGGCGCAAAACGCGCCGCCAGTCGAACAAGCGGGCGGGACCCGCTATGGACCACCCGGAACCGGGGGGGGTCCGGCGGCCTGCCTTACGAGGTGGGCTGCCCGGCCTTTACCCGTGAGCTGCGGCAGTTCTAGTGGCCGTCCCACCGCACGTTCAAGCCCGACATCGGCGAGAAGTACACTGGCAAAACCCATCCGTCCGAGTTCCTCGGCATCTACACCATCGTGATGCAGGCTGCTGGGGCTCGCGACGACAAGGTGCTTGCCAACTATTTCCCGCTGGCGCTCAAGCCCAATGTGATGTCCTGGTTGATGCACTTGCCGGTGGATTCCATTTCTTCTTGGTCGGATCTGTGCCATGAGTTCGTTGGCGCCTTGTCACGCCCAAGATAGGACCCTATCCTAAAGGAACTCGAAGGTCCCACCAAGGATAGAAGCGCATCTTGAAGACGCTTATGGAAGGTGGATATCATTACATCAACATTACATAATAGATGGGGATAGATACAAGGCATACAAATGCCGCAAGAATACATCAATACATCAAACACATGATCAACATCCGAGTACGGATGAAACATAAATAGAAGCTCAAACGACATCCACCCTGCTAGCCCAGGCTGCCGACCTGGAACCTATCCCCTGATCGAAGAAGAAGCAGAAGAAGGACTCCAAAACAAGTAACATCGCTCTCGCGTCATGATCATCGCATAACCTGTACCTGCAACTGGTGTTGTAGTAATCTGTGAGCCTCGAGGACTCAGCAATCCCATTACCATGGGTATCAAGACTAGCAAAGCTTAATGGGAAAGGAATGGATAAGGTGGTGAGGTTGCAGCAGCGGCTAAGCAAGTATGGTGGCTAACTTACGCAAATAAGAGCGAGAAGAGAAGCAACGGAACGGTCGTGAAACTAGCAATGATCAAGAAGTGATCCTGACCTCCTACTTACGTCAAACATAACCCATAAACCGTGTTCACTTCCCGGACTCCGCCGAGAAGAGACCATCACGGCTACACACGCGGTTGATGTGTTTTAATTAAGTCAAGTGTCAAGTTCTCTACAACCAGATATTAACAAATTCCCATCTGCCACATAACCACGGGCACGGCTTTTGAAAGATAATACCCTGCAGGGGTGTCCCAACTTAGCCCATTATAAGCTCTCACGGTCAACGAAGGATATTCCTTCTCCCGGGACGACCCGATCAGTCTCGGAATCCCGGTTACAAGACATTTCGACAATGGTAAAACAAGTCCAGCAAAGCCGCCCGATGTGTCGACAATCCCGATAGGAGTCGCACGTACCTCGTTCTCAGGACACACCGGATGAACACTACGTACAACTAAAACCAGCCCTCAAGTTTCCCCGAGGTGGCGCTGCAAGTGGCTCTAGTTTGGACCAACACTCCGAGGAGCACTGGCCCGGGGGGTAAAATAAGATGACCCTCGGGAGCGCGACTCCCAAGGGAAAAAGGCTAGGTGAGGCAAATGTAAAACCAAGGTTGGGCCTTGCTGGAAGAGTTTTATTCAAAGCGAACTGTCAAGGGGGTCCCATAAATCACCCAACCGCGTAAGGGACGCAAAATCAAGGAACATAACACCGGTATGACGGAAACTAGGGCGGCAAGAGTGGAACAAAACACCAGGCATAAGGCCGAGCCTTCCACCCTTACCAAGTATATAGATGCATTAATAATATAAGAGATATTGTGATATCCCCAACATAAACATAAACCAACATGGAGCAAACTTCATCTTCACCTGCAACTAGCAACGCTATAAGAGGGGCTGAGCAAAAGCGGTAACATAGCCAAACAATGGTTTGCTAGGAAGGGTGACTAAGGTTAGAGGTTCATGGCAATTTGGGAGGCTTGAAGAGCAAGTGAATAGGTAGTGCAGCATAGCGATAGAACGAAGCAACTAGCATAGCAATGATAGTAATGAGATCCAAGGTGACGGTCATCTTGCCTGATATCCCGCTAGGAAGAAGAGCGAGTCCACGAAGAAGATGAAGCCACGAAAACGAACGAATCCTCACGATCGCAACGACACGGGAACTATCGAGAAGAAGCACACAACATGGTAAACACACCACACATGAACAAGGCATAATGCTCAATCAAGTATGATGCATGACAAGGCTACATGAAGCTACTCATGGCAAGAGATGATGCATACAAGAACAACACATCAAAGCAAGTTTGAATGAGGCCGGAAACAACATATAACAAATCCGGTAAGTCCTCATATACAAATTTCGAAATTGGTCCAGATCTGAATAAACCTTATGTTCAAGTTGTTAAACAGCAAGTTAAGATGCACCAAGATGATCTACATGAAATTCTAGTCAAGTTACATATAAAGTTCATTAGATTCGGAGCTACGGCCTAGAAGATATGAGCAAAACAAGTTAAACATGGCATTGATGCAAAATGCATTCAAACATCAAACAAACACACTCAAGGCATGGATGCAACAAGATAACATGAAACTACATGCAATTCTAAGCAAGTTACATATAGAACATGCTCAAACGGAGCAACGGTGCAACACATACACTCCAAACAAGACATACCAACAATCTGTCCAAAAGAGCAACTAGGCATAGTGCAAGCATCATAAAAACATGCTACAGCACCTCAACATGAAACAAATGACATGGGCATGATGTACAGGTAAAGCATAACAAAACATGAACACTGAGCTATCTCCAGAAATCACTAGAACATGCTCAAAAGGACATGGCAAGGTTGCACATAATAACAGATTCAGACTTAGCAGAAAATCACTGGACATGGCAGAAATAACACCAGGTTGCAAAGTTTAGAGCAAAAAAACAACATGCTACAGGAATATATCATAGCAAACAAAGGCACGGAATGAATTTACTAATGTCATAAAACAAAAGTCCCTTACTGAACATGAGCCAAAAAGGCGCAGAAGATATGATGGCACCCATGTAAACATAGCAAGTTTCATAAACAGATTCATACTTACAAGAAAAATAGAGCATGGCAGAAATAACGATAAGTAGACATGTTGGTGAGCTTGAACCACTCACTAGAGAGCATTACATGACATGGCAAGGTAACCAGCAGTAAGAAGGCATAATTATGAATCTACGCATGGCAAGAGCAAGTCCATAGGACATATAGAACACTAGCAAATCACATGGCAAGACTGAACTTCATGTTAACAGGCTGACAGCAACATTATTTAGCAAGTTTGGAGCAAGATTACAACAAGTTACAGTAGGCTATAAATTTAAAAAAGGCATTTATGGATATAGCATAACATGTATAACACACCATACTTAGTGAACATCTCCAGATTATGCATAGAACTCATGATGGCAGCAGGTTTACATGGCAACAAAATATAACATACTCAGACTTAGCAGAAATCACCAAGTCACAGAAATCAGCAACATCATGGAGGCTACTTTGCATGTGTGTGCTAGTCACCACAGAGATCCTAAAAATACAAGACAAGCACCACTGTAAAGATGGCATGATTTAGTTCAAAACTCATGTAGAGCTCATGCTCATAGGATGCACACACAAAATGCAATGAAAAAGACAAAACACCAAGTTCTGATAACAGACAGCAGTTAACATCATATAGCACTCTTGCAACGATGATTAGGGCAACAAGATTAACTCAAACAAGCATGGCACAATGGAACAAAATGAAGAGCATCTCACAATGGACATTTCTATATATTACACGCACAAAACGGACCACTGAGCGCAAAGTTATGGCATGAAGAATTGAGCAACATAATGCAAGTATTTTCGGGACGGTGAAAAATCGGGGCAACCTCGTGTGGATCTGGATCTGGGCGCGGATTCCGAGGATGGCCGGGTTGGAGGCAAGGACGAGGCCGGGGACGGACGAGGGAGGTCGGATCCGGCGAGGGAAGGCCGGATCCCGACGATCCCGAGGCCGAAGGGCCCGGCGAGGGTCGGGACAGGCGTCGAGGCGGAGGAGCTCGCCGGCGGGGTCGGGGATGACGGCGCGGCTGGCGGCGCCCGGCGGCGGTGGTCGCCGGTGGAGGCGTCGGCTTCGGGCGCTTGAGGCGCGGCCGCGGGACTGGGGCGAGTTGGGGAAGGAGACGGGCGGCGCGCGCGGGCTCGCGGGGCCCGGTTGCGGCCCAGGGCGGGCCGGCCGTGGGTTCTGCGGGCCGCGGCGGGGCTGGTGCGAGGGGAACTGCCAGGGGACGCGTGGCGCCTCCTGAGTGGAGGAAAACGGCGGCGCGACGGCTGGAGGCCAATGGCTGAGCGCCAAGTGGCGCCTGTGAGGTGGCCGGCGGCGGATCTGGAGGGGGGAGGCGGCGGCGCGGCCCCCGAGGTGGGAATAGGCGCTGCAAATGAGGAGGGGAGATATTAGGGGGGTAGGTTTTAGCCCGAAATGAAAAGGAGGGGGTCTATATATAGCAATTTTTTGGCTAGGGTTTTGTCTAGGGGGGGTCTTCGGACCCTCCGATCGCGATCCGACGGATCCGATCGAGAGAGGGGGTTAGGCAGGCCTAGTGGGTTGTGCTAGAAAGGCCAAGGGCTGCAGGATAGAAGAGAGAGGCCCGGCGGCAGTTTCGGGAGACCGAAAACATCCGACGTTTGACCGGCGAAAGTGCCGCTATAAGTTTAACTGTTGGGCTATCAAACGGACTCCGGTAGCGGCGAAACTTGACAGGCGGTCTACCTACACTATAATAAGACCGCACGCCAACTTTCATCCCATTCCGAGAACATTTTTCGGCCACTTATAAAATAATATTTCGGAGGTGCCGCGGGCGCGTGCGAGTGTGGTTGGGCTCAGAACGGACAACGGAGAGAACCGGGGGAACCCGAACGGACGCATGTTTTAAAAAACATGATGATGCAATGCAGATGATGACATGGCAAAGTGCAACACGCAATCGAATGACATGGCAACGACGGCGAATAACTGGATGGCACCTGGCACATCGGATCCGGGGCGTTACACGCCTTCACAGGAGGCCACCAAGCTCATGGCCAGGCCAGTGATCTGCACATCATTCCCCAGAAGGAAGGGGAGACCCTGCGCAAGTACATCCAGAGATTCAGCCGGGTGCAGTACAACATTCCCGACGTTCATCCCGCCGCTGTGATTAGCGCATTCCACCAGAACATGCACAATCGCAAGATGCGCGAAGAGCTGGCGATGACCAAAGTTAAGGACGTGGCCGAGCTCTACGTCCTGGACGATAGGTGCGCCCCGGCTGAAGAGGGAAGGAAGTACCCCGGCGAAGACGCCGACGCGGAAACCGACTCTACCGATGAAGGCCGCTACCCCGACGAGGAAGGGCCGGTGTCGCAACAGGAAACGCAAAGGCAAGACCATGCTTGCCGTTGAGGGATCTGACGACACCGGTGCCGGCAAGAAGGTCAAGGAAGATGCCCCCGGCAAGGAGATTGCCCGGTGTGCCGCCTGTCGAGCCTTGCCGGCTACCGACAAGCCAGGAAGCTCCGGCAAGCAATACTGCAAGATCCACCGCACCAAGGGCCACGACCTCCAGAACTACCGGCAAGTCGAGCTGCTTGCTGAGAAGAAAAAGGCTAGGTACGAGAGGCGGGACAAGGAGAAGGACCAGGACGGTGCGGAGGGGTCCGGCAAGAAGCATGGCGGCCAAGGAGGCCGCCCCGGCAAGGACAACCAGCAAGAGAAGCCCGCCCGGGGCCGCGACAAGAAACAAGAAGACGATGATCACGACGAGGACGACGAGTCTGGTGAGCAAGGGTTCCAGAAGGCTACGGAGGCCATGTGCGTCGATGGCGGCGCCTCGCTGCATACCTCTCATCGCAGCTCAAGCAGTGGGCGCGTGAGATTACAGCAGCAGAGCCGTTTTTCGACGCTCAGAAGCCGCTGAAGTGGTCCAGCACGCCCCTCATCTTTGACGCCGAGGACCACCCTGACTGCACTACCGCGGTCGGGTGTTTGCCATTGTTGGTCTCACCAACGATACGCAACCTCAAAGTGAACAAGATGTTGGTTGACGGCAGGGCCGGCCTGAACCTGATCTCGCCTGTCGTTGTAAAAAAGTTGCAAATCCCTGATGGAGACCTCGAGAAAACGGGCACGTTTCAAGGGGTCAATCCGGGGAGGAGCAAGCCGAAGGGAAAGGTCACACTGCCTGTGACGTTTGGAGGAGAGTTGAACTACAGGGCGGAGAGGATCGTCTTCGACGTAGCCAAGATCCCCTTGCCCTACAACGGGATCCTCGGCCGCCCGGCACTAGCCAAGTTCATGGCGGCGTCACACTACGCCTACAACATGCTAAAGATGCCCGGGCTGTTGACCATCATCTCCGTCCCCTCCGACAAGAAGGACGCGCTGATGTGCGCCGACCAGCTCTACCGGGAAGCAGTTGCAGCGGCTGCCGCCAAGGCACCTGCTCCTGCCACTGAAGCCTCGGGACAGAAGAAGAAGCCCGGCAAGACCTCTCGCACCCACTCCGGCAAGCGCACCTCCTCGGAGTGTTGTGCTACCATCGAGGACGTGCCAGAGAGCTCTACCGACAAGAGCAAGAGACCCAGGGCCGAGCCGCCACAGACTAAGAAGGTGCCCGTCAAGGAGGATGGCACGGGAGGGGCCTTCACCATAGGCTCCACCCTCGACAGCAAATAGGAAGGCGCGCTCATCACCTTCCTGCGGGCGAATGTCGATGTGTTTGCATGGCAAGCATCCAACATCCCTGTTATTCCCCGGGAGGTGATTGAGCACCACCTAGCCGTCTGCCCCCACGCGCAGCCCGTCAAGCAGAAGGTCAGAAAGCAGGCTCTGGAGAGGCAGGAGTTCATCACAGAGGAGATCAGGAAGTTGGAAGCGGCGGGTTTGGTGAGAGGAGTGCTCCACCCGACGTGGTTGGCCAATCCGGTAGTGGTGCGCAAGGCGAATGGGAAGTGGAGACTGTGTATTGATTACACAGATATCAACAAGGCTTGCCCTAAGGACCCCTTCATGTTGCCACGCATCGACCAGATTGTTGACTCCACGGCCGGGTGCGATCTGCTATCATTCCTCGATGCCTACTCAGGCTACCACCAGATCTTCATGACGAAAGAAGATGAACAGAAGACAGCATTCATCACCCCATGTGGTACGTATTGATTTTTACGGATGCCTTTCGGGTTGAAGAGTGCTGGCTCGACGTTTGCAAGAGCAGTCCAAATTGGTTTTGAACCCCGGCTCCATAGAAATATGGAAGCATACATGGATGACATAGTGGTCAAAACCAAAGACGGGGCAACTCTTGTGCAAGATCTGGAAGAGACATTTGCCAACCTGCGCAAGATCAACCTCAAGCTGAACCCTGAGAAGTGTGTCTTCGGCGTTCCGTCCGGCAAGCTTCTCGGGTTCTTTGTGTCACAGTGCGGGATTGAGGCAAACCCAGACAAGATCAAGGCTATTGAGCAGATCGAGGTGCTCAAGCGGATCAAGGATGTGCGTCGGCTCACCGGCTGCGTTGCCGCCATGAGCCGATTCATCTCCAAGTCCGCCGAGCGCGCCCTTCCCTTCTTCAAAATCTTGAAGAAGGCAGGCCCAATAGAGTGGACCCCAGAAGCTGAGGCAGCACTGTAGGATCTGAAGAAATACCTTTCCTCAACGCCAATACTGGTTGCGCCTAAACCACAAGAGTCGTTGCTGCTGTATCTGGCGGCGACGAATCAAGTGGTCAGCGCTGCACTAGTGGCACAGAGGGAGGTCGACGAGGAGGCAGCAATGGCGGCAGAACCAGCGGATGGCAAGCCAAAGATTCTCCCGGCAGGGCCTGGTGCCGACAAGGCGCGGCCCCTGGCAGAGTCTGGTGCCACTAAGGCGGTGCCCGCACAGTCGAGTGAGGTGGTGCCGAAGAAGAAGATGATGCAGCACCCGGTTTACTTTGTCAGCTCCCTCTTGCAGGGGGCTAGGTCGAGGTATTCCGGCGTGCAAAAATTGCCCTTCGGCCTCCTTATGGCCTCGAGGAAGCTGCGTCACTACTTCCAAGCCCACGAGATCACTGTCGTCACCCGCCTCCCGTTGCAACAGATACTGCACAACCCAGACGCAACCGGAACGATTGTGGAATGGGCCTTGGAGCTGTCAAGCTTCGGTTTAAAGTTTGGAAGTACCTCGACAATTTAGAGCAGAGTCTTGGCGGAGTTCACCGCAGAATGGACCTCGACGCCTGACGAAGAAATCCAAGAGACCACTCTCCTCGGCGAGGAAGCACCCCGCGACTGGATCATGTACTTTGATGGGGCTTTCTCGCTGCAAGCCGCCGGTGCCGGTGTGCTGCTCGTCGCACCCACCGGAGAACACCTCAAGTACGTGATCCAGATGCACTTCCCCAGGGAGATGTCCACCAACAACACTGCTGAGTACGAGGGATTGCTTGCTGGTCTCAGGATCGCGGCAGACCTCGGGGTTCAGAAGCTCATCGTCAGGGGTGACTCGCAGCTCGTTGTCAGGCAGGTCAACAAGGATTATTAGAGCCCATTGATGGAAGCTTACGTAAATGAGGTGAGGAAGCTGGAGGAACGCTTTGACGGTATCCAGGCGGAGCACGTCCCCCGAGCGGAGAACAACATCGCCGATTACCTATGAAAGCATGCCGCATTCAAGCTACCTGTGGAACCAGGTACCTTTTTGCTCCGGTTAACTCAACCATCCGTCGAACCATCAGCGGGCCAGAACAAGCGGAGGAAATCAGGTCCCGGCAAGTACTTTCCTACCGAGCCCCCTGGGGCTGCCGGCAAGGGTGCTGCCGCGGACGCTGAGCCTGCCCAAGAGCAACTGGCTCCGGCAGGGCATCAAGCCCTGGCCGTAGAGACAGCCGCTCCCATGGCGGAAGAGATGCCTTTGGTCCTTGCCGTCGAGCCCCAGGATCCGGCATGGGCGCAACATACTGTCCAATTCCTCCAAATAGGGGAGCTTCCTAAGGAGCAGGAAGAAGCGGAGAAAGTAGCCCGTCGGTCCGCCCTGTACCAGTTCGTCGATGACGTCCTGTACCGGAGAAGGTCGAACGGTGTGAAACTCAAGTGCATCCCCCGGGAGGAAGGACTGGAGCTGTTGGCAGAGATACATGGAGGCATATGTGGCTCCCAGATAGGGTCAAGGGCCCTTGCCGGGAAGGCATTCCGGCAAGGTTTCTTCTGGCCCACCGCCCTCCAGGATGCGACGGCACTAGTAACCAAGTGTGAAGCATACCAGTTCCATTCAAAGAAGCTTCATCAACCAGCTCAAGCCTTTCAAACAATCCCTCTCTCCTGGCCATTCTCGGTCTGGGGGCTCGATATACTGGGCCCTTTCCCCCATGCTGTTAGGGGCTTTGAGTACTTGTACGTTGCAATCGACAAGTTCACAAAGTGGCCAGAGGTGGAAGCAATGAGGAAGGTGACTGCTCAGCCAGCCGTCAAGTTCTTCAAAGGACTGGTCTGCCGTTTTGGTGTGCCAAACAGAGTCATCACCGACAACGGCACACAGTTCACAAGCCACACCTTCATGCAGTACATCCAAGATCTCGGCAGCAAGGTCTGTTTTGCTTTCGTGGCACACCCACGGAGCAACGGCCAAGCGGAGAGGGCATACGATGAAGTGTTGCGAGGCCTAAGAACGAAGACCTTTGACAAGCTGCACAAGAGTGGAAGGCGCTGGATTGATGAGTTGCCGGCGGTTCGTTGGTCGATCAGGACAACGCCAAATCGAACCACCGGCCAGACACCTTTTGCCCTGGTATACGGGGCAGAAGCAGTTCTCCCCACGAAACTCATATACAGGTCACCTCGATTGCTCGCTTATGATGAGCTTGAGCAAGAACCGTTGCGCCAAGGTGACGCGACGCTCCTTGAGGAAGATCGTCTTCGGGCGGCTATGAGAGCGGCATGCTACCAGCAAGCCTTGCGCCGCTACCATAGCCGCAAGGTTCATGCCCGAAGCTTTGAGGAAGGCGACCTTGTTCTTCGGCGCGTTCAGTCAGCCAAGAATTCCAACAAGTTGACGCCAAAGTGGCAGGGACCTTATCGGGTAATACGAGTCACCAGGCCTGGCGCAGTCCGCCTGGAGATCGAGGATGCCGTCCCAGTGAGCAACTCCTGGAACATTGAGCATGTTCGCAAGTTTTACCCGTAAGGCGCGGCTTGCCGGGTCTCTCGGCAAGCCACCTTTTGTACAAGCTTTGCCGGCAAGGCATGTGACCCTTTGTACAAAGCCAGGCGCAGACCCTGAGCATAAATAAATGAAGCGTCGGCGCCCTAAGTCATAGCATGCATGCTAGGTCGAGTCTCTTCCTCGGTTAGGGTTGATAGTGCTCAGCAGCGACTAACCCCTAGCTTAGAGGTCGAGTGCACGTCTATCTGTTCCTCTTATGTCCTCTTTTGGTTCGCAGGGCATGTGAAAACTTCTGCCAAGCTACTTGGAAGAAAGGAAATGGACCGGCGTCCCGACCCCGGCAAACCAGAGTTGCCGGGGGCTACAAGCACGAGGATCCAACCGCGGCAAGATAAGACTGCTGGGGGCTGCAGATCCAGATAAGTCTTTTTATCCCATGTCATACATTTTGAAATAGGACTGGGGCATGTGAAGCCTCGTTTCTATCTCTAGGCTACCGTGCTCCCCTTTTTCCCATACCTAAGGATTATTTCCTGGGTCTGGATTTGGTTGTAGCCGCAACGGCAAGGAGGTGGGACGAGGAGCCTGAAGCCCACTTCATCCCTGCCTCCGCCAAGAGCGCGAGAACGGTCGAATGGAGTGGGGGGAACGGCAATGCCTGTTGCCGGGCGAAAAACGTTAATCCTAAACAATAACGAGGATTTGCTCCTTGTCGCGGGATTTACCCATGAACGAAAAGCCCGGCAAGCATCCCTTTTTCATTAAAAACATCCCATACAGGTACAGTTCGTACGAAATGAAAAACATGGACAAAGGGGATTACAAGCTTTAAATTTAACAAGGCCCGTAGGCTTACAGATTAAAAAAAGAGATAAGGGGCCCGTGATCCCTTTCTTGTCCCTCTCCTCAGGAGGCAGGTCAAGGAGGCGGGAGGGCAAAAGGGGCGCCTAGGCGAGCTACGAGCAGCAGAAAGCACCAAGAGAACACCTCGGTGGCCGCCCACGGGCGGGCCGGTGATGACGGTGCCGGGAAGGAGCTGGAAGACGAGGCGGCAGGACCGGCAATACGCGATGAAGGCGTCGGTGCCCGCGTACTCCGAGTTGACGGCCTTGCTGTCCGCCCTCTTCCTCTTCCACAACCTCCCGACGCCAGCCACCCAAGGAGACGGCCCCAAGAAGTTCAAGGAGCTGGCCCCGCCCCCAGCAAAACCCTGCCGGAGGAGCGGCCAGGTGCAGATGCTGCTGCTGCCGCACCCGCCCAGGCGCGGGGCGTCCGACGCCTAGTCGACTCGTCCCCGCTATCCTCCTCGTCACTTTCGCTCGAGGAAGAGCTTCCATCGTCAGAATCTCCATCAGAGGAGCTCTCCACGCAGCATTTCAGGCGATTTCCAAACTCTCCGAAGACCTTGACGGAGAGCGGGCCGTCCTCCATTAATTTTAAATAGAGGACGAGCCCCACCGTCAGGATATGGATGCGGGCAAACGTCTTCCATCCACGGCGGAGGTACATCACCCGAGGAGCCAGGAAGTCGACGTCAACCCGCGTGCCCCCGTTCCCACAGCCCCTCATGTGCAATCTGAGGGTCTGGGGCGGGTCACGCTCCATCACCCGAGCAAACGGGGCGGGGAGACGAAGACGACGACGCGGAGGCCGGCGCAGCCTGATGAAGAACTCGCAAGGCTGGTCTTCAACGTGGCCCTCCATTGGGAAGGGCATCATTGGCAGGGGCAAGGCCGGCGTGCCGCCCCGTCCTCCTCTTCCCCGAGCGCTACGACCTCTGCCCCGGCCTCGCCCCCTCCCCCTTCCCCTCGCGGCCGGTTCCACCATCACGGGCTCAGGAGGAGGAGGGACGCGCTGTCGAGCGGCGACCCTCGCCGCCACCGTCGAGGGACCAGGATTCCCCTTCTCCACGGCGGGTGAGAGGAAGAAGCAGAAGCAGGAGGAGATAGAAGATGGAAGAATGCGGGATGCCATCCCCCCTTCCCCCTCTTTACAAAGGAACGGGGTTGGGGCTCGGCCGCCCCGCTCGGCCAATCCAGACACCGGAGGCGCAGGGAATCAGGACCGACCCGCTGCCCCAACCAGCCACGGGTTTCCCGCCTCCACCGTTTGCCACCCCGGGCGCATGAAAGACGCGTGGCAGACGTGCAGAACAGAGGGGACGGGGTGAAGCGACCTCTCCCCACCCCGTGATCGTGAGGAGTGGACGCCTTGAAGACCGCACCCCGCCACCGCTCAGTAAATGAGCCGCGCCTCCATGCCTCCCTCTTTTTACGGGGAGGGCGCGAGCCGCCTCTTTACTGCGATATGACGCATGCGTGTAGAAACCGCCCCACGCACGCCCCTCCACGCCGCGCCGCGCGCGCGGGTCGTGGGAAGCGGAGCGCGCGAAGAGTCTTACCACGGTAAAAACCGCCCCACCTGCCCGCGCACCGTTTTGGGCCTGGCCCAACAATGTGTCGCGCTTATGTGTGGCCCAGGCCCGGGGGCTCCTGTCGGTGTACAAAAAGAGGGTCACACTTTTGTACCCCTTTACCTGTGCACGGGCAGTCGGAGCCGCGCCCACGACCACACCAAGCAGAACAGGGGAGGTGAGCCAAGGTAAGACCGAAGCCCAAGACAATCAAAGCAACGCCAAGGCCAAGACCACAAAGAGTAGAGGGGCGAAGCAGGTTCCCCCGGCAAGACCCTTGTCGGGCGGCCTCAGCGGCCCCAGCAAGACCCTTGCTGGGATAGCTCGCCCCACACCAACAGAGCGAGCCACCCTTGAGCCCCCGGCCCCCAACGCCGTCATCAACATGGGGCCAGGGCTCGGGAAGGCACCTCTGTGGTGGCATGCAGATCTTTGTGAAGACATACTCAAGATCAGATGAGGATTAGAAGATGACGATTCTCGGCAAGATCCCTGCCGAGGAAGGCCACCAGACCCCTGGCAAGGTCCTTGCCGGGGACGACAGCACGCCACGGCAAGACCCTTGCCGGAAGGAGGCCAGCGGGGCCACTGCCAAACCCGCGCCGGACAAGCTTCCACCACCGTTTCACATGCAGCTGCCAGCCCAACCAGCTGAGCGGGCACCTGCGTGGCAACATGCAGCTCCCAGGCCAACTCATCGAGCGCCTACGTGGCGACATGCAGATCTTCGTGAAGGCTCCGCCACCGCTCCACCTCAGCTGCCTGGCTGCCTACATGGCACCACGCACCTCACTGGCCAGGGCGTGTGTCAAGGCAAGGAGGAGCGGCGACGGACGGGACGGGCCTCCCCCCCGTCCCCAATAAAGCAAGGGGACACCTAAGCTACGCATTAAATGCGTCTTGTCCTGTAATACGAGCGATAAGTTCAGAGCACTGTACGCCTTTCCACCTCCTGTGTGTCACTGTAGCTGCCGCTTTCAACTATAAAAGGAGGCCCATGGCATACTTGAGAAGGATTCAACTCTTTCGAACCACGCACTGACCACAGCTAGTTCGAGAGCTCAAGAACTCTCGGAAATACACCCACCAAAGCAGGACTAGGGTTTTACGCATCCTCGTGGCCCAAACCTGGGTAAACGATCCCTGTGCTGTCTACTAGCCCTGCTCTCCTCGCAACCCTGTGCCCCGGCAACCGTAGTAGGGATTCTTGTGATCTCATAGGTGTCGTTCCACACCGACAGTGAAAAGCACCCTTGGTTTTCAACCGAGAGGTCTTGGGTTCGAGTCCCAGGAACTCTCAATTTTGTCCTCCTTCCTTCCTCGCAAAAAAAAGAAAAAAATCAACGACTTGAGAAGGCGTATAGAACAAGCTAGTGTACCAGCAAGGAGACGTTGCTGAGTTTTAGAAAAAAGGGAGACGTGCTCCTATAGCTGGTTCGAATCCAAACCTAGACTATGACTATATATGGTGCTATGCTACTTTGCAAGTAATGAAACTGGCATATCCAACGTTCGCTTCACCTCTTCTCTACTTACTCTGCCTAGCATCAGAAGCCCTGGCCGCAGCAACCATGTCCGCTGGCTGCTCGTCCACTTGATCTTCAGCAAGCAACAACCAGATATGCGCTAAGTCAGCACCCGTACCATCACCTGTGGGTCTCATCACACCCCCGCCGGCACACGCACCGCAGCCGGTTGCTCATCGCAACCCGCTGCCGTTGGTGTGGTGCCACTACTGCAAATCATGCAGAGTCATCCGTCGCGTCTCAACCACAATCCTCAACCCTGGCCGAGACTTCTACAAATGCCCGAATCATGGGGTAATAATATGTTTAAGTGTTGTTCTGCTACTTTCAGTTGCTAATTTTTTTTAATAGTTTGGTTGATGATCTTCCAATTTGATTCGTGCAGAAAAGGGAAGATTCGTGTGATTTGTATTTCTGGGAAGTTGCTGATGTGGGGGAATGCAACTACGCTGATTATTTGGTTAGCCGAGGAATCCCAATACCACCAGCTTGGGGTGTTGGACAAGTAACTGAAGGAACGGCAGAAGAGGAAGATGCAGAGCAGAAGGTCAAAGATGCAGTTCCTCTGGTCATGGCCAAGCAACAGCTGCTGAACGGCCTTGACAACAATGAGGAGATGAAAGAGCTTGTGAAGATAATGGGCAAAATCGATGTGCTCTGTAGGATGATTGTCTTTTATTTGAAGTGTATGTAGCACTCGTGATGTATTCAATGGCTATGACGTGAGCACTTTCCTGAAACTAGTAATGAATGAAACCTGTGTAGCAGGCTGGGCGTAGTGTTGTGAACATCTAATGATTTCTATTAACGGAAATCGGGGGTATCCCCTTTTGCTCATAAATAAATAAATAGCAAAGGCCCTTTTGGTAAAAAATAATTAAATTAGCAGAGGCCCTATCGGGTCAGCTTTGTTCCCATTAGAAGACTTCGAGCAAATTACAGTCCAACAGCAAACTATGTCATCAAATTCAAGTTTCACAGCCAAATATGAGTACAACTAAACAACAATGTCATCATGTTTTAGTCCTCATAGAATCACCAAACACAAATCAACATACATAACAAGTGATGTTCTCACAGCAAAATACTAAACAACACGTTCATCAGGTTTCAGTTGTCATAGCAAACACAATTTCACATAGTAGATAAAAAAACGTCTTCTGACAGGCAAATACGACAAAAGCAATCTAATCATCATCCGCAGCAGCAGCGTCAACATCTTCGCCATGTGTATCAGTCTGAATCGTAATTCCCCACAGTGCCATCTTCTTCTTCATCCTCAATGTCCTCGAACGTTGGCTTCTTCTTGATCAACTCTTGTATGTCCACAGAACGACAGGCAATCTTTTCTCTAGCATCATTGACGTGATGGTTCTCAAAGATATTAGGAACATCTGTGGAATCTTGTACATCACGAGCAGTGTAAGCATCATCCTGTTGTGCAACTTCATTAAATGAATTCCTCTGCTCAAACCTTTGCAATACTCTCCAGTCATCGCTACGTGTAAATGTGTCTTCCAAGAAAAATATCTGTGTTGCTTGATTTGTCAAAATAAAAGGCTCGTTGGTCTGGTACGCCGCCTTGACATTGATGGATTTGAAATAATCATCAGCTCTGGGTTTTGCGATCCTGGAAAACAGGTTATACCAACGACAGCACAACAGAACCACACACTGATGATCCTCGAAACTGGAGGTATACTGCAACTGAACAATATCTGCTATGTTAGCATACATTTCAGTTGTCTGTCTGCCGTACGTATCCATGCTCATGATGGCACTGTTTTGTGTCTTCCTGCCTTCGTCGCGTGCAAGGGTGTTGTAGCGCACATCTCCAACAACGCAAGATTCATAATGTCTTACTCGAGTGCCAGGACCCATTGCTAGTGCGTAAAGGGCATCATCAACTGCCTTCCCATCCTCCCGCGTCTTCTTAACCTATGGTTAGAAAATAGACAAGCTGGTCATCTTATGTACTCAATAAATTAAAAAAAATGGCAGTGCAATTCAAAAGCTTACATGGCTCTTGGACCATTTTGCAAATCTTGCCATAACCAGTTTGTCAATGTTTCTTGGATTTTGCAGTAGTAACTCCTTTTTGTAGATGCTGCACAACATAGTGATCGCGTCAAACATCTAAATATATAAGAATGTGCTGCAAGTTTAGTAGATTACGGTGTATAAGTTGCAATACTTAGCACTTACTTGATATAAGGTAGTATTTCAGGACAGTTATTCAACACATACCAAACCATTTTGTCCAAATCTTTAGGTTTGTACTCTTGTCGACTCTTCCCTGTAACTCGAAGAATAATCGAAAACATTGAGCCCGGGATTGTCTTCACCCACCTCTTTGCTAAGTTGATCAGCTGTTTCAATGTATTTTGAGCAGAATGTCAACGCTTCTGTAGCAATGTAGGCCTCTGTAATGGAACCCTCGGGTCTAGCTCTGTTCCTAACATAGCCCTTGAAAGTGCCTAGCCGCCTTTCAATAGGGTACATCCAGTCATACTGTACTGGACCTCTAAGTAGTGCCTCATCAGGTAGATGAACAGCCAAATGCACCATCACATCAAAGAAGGCTGGAGGATATATCTTCTCAAGGTCGCATAGGATAGTTGGTATCTTGTCTCTAAGACGCTCCAAAGCATCTATCCTGATATTTCTACTGCAGAGTTCCCTGAAGAATTGTCCCAACTCTGCAACTGCTCTGTATAAGTTAGAGCGGCCCATTCCTCTAAGGATAACAGGTAAAACCCTTTGAAGTAGGACGTCGCAGTCATGAGTTTTCAACCCTTGTACCTTGTTTCCATCTGCACTGACTCTCCTTTCAGGGTTGGAAGCAAATCCATGTTGGAATCTCACACGTGACAAGACCTCGCAGAATTCTTTTCTTTTTACCTTGTCCAAGAGATACACAGATGGTGCCATATCCCGTGGTTTACCTTCATCTTCCACCTGCAAATCCTTTCTGATACCCAGGTGTGTCAAATCAATCCTAGATTTTAAGGTATCTTTCGTCTTGCCTTCAATATTAAGAAGTGTGCCGATAATGCTGTCACATATGTTTTTCTCAAATTGCATCACATCAAGATTATGCCGCGGATCCAAATCTTTCCAATACTCCAAGTCCCACAAAGTGGACCTGCGGGTAAACAATAATCTCTCTTCTGCCCTGCCACGCTTCCTTTTCCAGCTACCATTACCAAGATGGTTTCCTAGTGTAATATGCCTGACCTTCTCTAATTCCACTTGCAACTCATCGGCGGTGAGCCTCTTTGGCGCATCACGGTTTTCATGCTTTGCATTGAACACATGTCTTCGGTATTTTGTAGGACGTGGCATGTCCTTGGCAAGGAAACGACGGTGTCCAATGTAACAGATCTTGGTAAGTATTGCGTATGACAGCGGATTCCTGTCACAGCGAACACATGCATTGTAACCATGTGTCGTTCCTCCTGACATAGTGCCCAACGCAGGATAATCATGGGTGCACCAAATTATAACAACACGCAGAAAGAAATCCGCTGGTGGGCTGCTATATAGGTCTCGAGTGAGAACACCCCTCTATAGCTGTTGAAGTTCCTCCACAAGAGGCTCCATGAATAAATCAAAATCCTTTCCAGGACTTTTTGGACCTGGGATGAGCAAGGCCATCATGTAGTTTGATTCTTTGGTGCAGACATTTGGAGGCATGTTGTAAGGGATAACAAGCACTGGCCACATGCTATATGTGGCGCCCTGGTGGCCAAATGGGTTAAATCCATCTAAAGCTAAGCCAAGTCTAATGTTTCTCGGGTCAGTAGCAAACTTTTTGTGTTTTTGATTAAAGTTTTTCCAGTCACTACCATGAGATGGATGGCTCATTACATTCCGATATATGTACTCCTGGTTCCTAGAATGCCACAGTACATCCTCTCTTGTTTCAGCATCATGAAACAACCTCTGCAATCTTGGTATAACTGGAAAATGTCTCAGAACATTATGAGGAATCCTCTTCACAGCATCGCCATCTTTCCATCTTGATGATTTGCATTTGGGGCATTCACTTAAGTTGGCATAATCCTTCCGGAACATAACACAATTATTCTTACAAACATGGATCATATCATATCCAATTCCAATTGCACGAAGGAAATTCTTCATTTTACTGTAGGTGTGTGGCAGCTCAGACGCATCCGGGAAAGATTTGCGAAAAGCAGCCAACAACGCATCGAATGATTTGTTGGTCATCCGCTCAGATGTCTTCACCTGAAGAAAGGTGACCATAGCTGACAATACTGACAGCTTATTTCCTGGGGTGACAGCCATGTTTCATTGTTCCAACATGCGGGCCCACCGTTTTTCTTCTGCAGGTGAAAGTTCACGAAATGCACGAGCATTTCATAGCATTGTTTCAATGTTGGTCAAACTCACTGGCTCCGCCACCACCACCTCCTCCTCCTCTTCCACCAGAGCATCAGGCAGATCAAGATGGTGATCTGCTGCTTCCACATAGTTAGTAACATTGACGTTCATAGCTTCACCATGATGAACCCACCAAGTATATGTGACTGACATCCCATACAAGTGTAGATGATTTTGCACAGTTGATTGGGGTCTTGTAATTGAATTCATACAACTACTACATGGGTAGAGCACATCTGATTTCGGACCGCCGTACTCAGCTCTCGTAAAGTTCATGAAGTTTTCAACCCCCTCGACATATGCAGCGGAAAATCTTCGAGCAGAAGTTATCCAAGTCACGTCCATCTGTTAGACATACAAATTAGTTCTTCTACTAGATATTACAGGAAAAACATATATGCTTTTTTATGAAGTCCAGAAAAAATACCTAGGTCAATGTCTAAAGCCATGGCAAGATATTTGGACGAGCATATCTAAGTAACGAAATATATGTAAAGCTAATTCAGCAAACAGATTTGAGTGCTAAATTATGGCAGGCTGTTTCAGCAGTCAATGAGGCCGAGCACACAGCCATCAAACTATCGAAGCACATCTCAGCAACAAAGATCGAGTATAAAATGGTGTAGAGATATTTCACCTAACAGATTGGCTACTAGACCATGGCAATCTACGTCACAATAAATATATGGCAGGATATTTTAGCAACTAATCGGGCTTGGCATGCCATCTCAGCTAAGCAGATTGAGAGCAGAACAGGGCAAGGAAACTTCTTAAGCATAGCATATTGACTGTAAACTACTTCGGCAAATAGTGAGATTAACAGCGTCTGTCAGCTAACATTCAGCACTACACCGACATGCACGGGGCCTCAGTCTAGAATGCACGTACCGTGGAAGAAGCTGACCGCCGCGCGTCTCCACACGAATGTCGCCAGCGGTGGCGGCGCTGACCGCCGTGCGTCTCCACAAGAACGTCGCTAGCGAAGGCGGCGCGGTTAGAGGACGGTAGTCTATGAGAGCGTACTGTGGGAGTGAGAGGATCGCCGTGCGTCCCCTTGACGAACCGCGTTGCCGACGTATCAGTGGAGCGGGGAGGGCGGCTTTGGCATAGCGAATGGAGTGGAGGGGGCCGGGTGGGAGGGGGTTTGGAAATATTATTGGCTAGTTGGCCGAAGGGCGGTTGAATTTTGGATTTGGGGGGAAGTTTTAGGGGGGATTTTCGCGTGGTGGGCAGGGGGAGTTTGGCACATGGCCGGTTTCTCCAAGTGCAGTCCCACGTGTCAGTGAAGAGGCAAGCCGAAGCGCGTTCCATTTGCGTGAGCCGTGTGCAGGACTGAACATGTGTGGGGTGCAATGTGACCGCGACAGGGGTGCTGTGAGTGTACCACCTTTTTCCTTTTAAACTTGGTACTTCGCCCCCTCAAAAAAAACTTGGTGCTTTGCGCGATCCATCGATACTACTACTAGTAATCTGGTAATCCCGACTAAAACGGCACGGCCGGGTCTTTTCCCATGCGATATGCTGGGAGGTTGGCTTAGTTGGATTTTTTAGGACAAGTAATGCTACACCTACGTTATCCCAGTTATGTAATTAACGTAATGTGAAACGTGTGAGCTGTTGGTTGTAGATTGGGGGGAGGGAGGGGCCCACCACCATGAAAATCAGGGAGGAGAGAGAGAGGCAATTTACGTTAACCCTTTCGTAGGTTCCCGTAGATGTAGAAAGCTGTGAAATGCGTGAATGTGTAGTGGACGTACTGTTGGAGTGCCTAAGATAAATTGTGTATGTAGACCCTATGTGTTTATGTTAGCTTTGTCTTGGTTCAAACCTTCTAAGTTTATACACACAAAAATGAATCATCATTCCATATCTATCTACTCTTATAAAAAGCAGAGTTGGTGATGATGGTGTGCCTGCCATCCTGCAATATAGGCCGTCCAAACTATATCTAACGGATAGGAAGGAAACTATGACAATTTACCCGCACTCCTCTCCACATTTGCAGATAAGGCCTTCCCTCGTTCATCCTTTTCTCCCACAAGATCTTGATGTTCCGTGCAACACGCGGGCATCTTGCTAGTACTTCTACAATATACTATATTATTGTGAATGTTCATATACACCGGCCGAGATTAATGCAAACACAGCAGATTTTCATTACATTTCGAACTTTTATAGGACAGAAAAATAAAATAAACCCGACCCTAAACCTATTCTACGGCGGCGACCGATGTTCTCCATCTGCGATCTCCATGTACGGGGGCGGGGTTCAAGACCCGTGAAGTGAAGGTGCGGTCTCCGGCGAGGAAGAGTAGAACACGGGAGACGGACCGGCCAGTTGGCACACCATGCCCTGCCGCCTCCCATGCCCTACCCATCCTCGGAGGAGTCCCCGACCTCGGCGGTGCCGGACGTTGGACAGCGGCAAGTAGGACGTGTGGCTGACGGTGCTCCCGTCGTCGGCCGCCAGCGTGGCCACCGCTTGTGTAGTCGCGTCCACGTCCGGCTACGCCGCTATTGTATCGCGAGCGGCGACTTGAGCGAGGGCGGCGACCTCGAGCTTCATCCCCGAAGACAAGCTCTCCCGCAGAGCGTTCGCGCTCACGGTCTTGGGGGATGTGGTGCCAGGTAGCAGGACGATGCGCTATGGTGTGGAGGTTAGCTGGGCGTTACCGCTTTAAGTAGCGCATTCCGGTGAGGCCAAGCGTCTGGGTGCGTCATTAAGTCGCCGGAGTTGGTTCCTCGGGCACTGAGCCTCTTAACGACGGCATACGAACAGACGGTATGAATGCGGGCAGCTGGCGCCGGCTGGGAATGCACCGCGCGACGGCGCGAGGGACGAGGGTGTTTGGTGTGCCAGGGTAGTCAGCTGCAGTCGTGGCAATGTTGGAGATGCCCTTTGCTCACAAGCGATCCCCACATGTCATTGAAAAAGCAAGACAACCCGGCATGGTCTCAGGTCCTGGGGATGCAGTTGGCCGCGCTACACCACTCCGCGGACGCGTAGCGGCGCGCGCGCACTTCGGCACCCCGTGCATCCTCGATGAGCCGGGTGTTGATCTGCTGGTCGTGCCACAACACTAATGCCACCCTCGGCACACTGAAGCCGACCGTGCACAGCGACGATGAGCGTGTCGCTCATCGCGGTCGCCGGGTCCAGAGGCGGTGCTTGAGCTGCGCCACGTTGCTGGCCCCCACGACCCACATGAACGGTTGCCGGTGGCGAGGAGGTCGTGGGCCAGCTCCTCCATTGGACTAGTCTGTGCCACGTCGTCCCGACAGGTGTGCCCCACATGTCAGTTTCCCTGTTTTCCCGACCAAATTCGAGCGTCAGTGCTCCGTGTTGCGCATTAGGGGAGAACAGGTGGTTTTTGTGCCCTCGTTCAAATGTGGTACAGTACCAAGTTGTTACCCTAGCCCCAAGTGTGGTGGTTTTGGGTACAGTACCACCCTTTTCCTTTTCAAGTAGTGAAGCGTAACACTTGATTAAGTAGCAGGATGGTGTGCTAAATGTAGGTGTCCAACTGTTTGAAGGAATAATTGAGGTGTGCCCGGTCCGTGCCCGCATTTAGGGGTCCAACTTACCATGTTCCGGCAGTAGTAACTATACTAGTCCATGTGTACTCCCTCTGTTTTTATTTACTCCGCATTTTAGCTTTGCTCAAAGTCAAACTTTGTAAACTTTGACAAAGTTTATAGACAGAAATAATAACATATACAATAACAAATCAATACCATTAGATTCATTATTGAATATACTTTCACATCATATAGCTTTGCTATTGTAAATGTTCATATTTCTATTCTTACTAGCAAGATGTCCGTGCGTTGCACGGAACATCAAAATCTAATGGTATTCAATATAGGCCATCTAATCTATATCTAACGGATATGAAGGATATGACAATTTACCCGCACTCCTCCCACATTTGCAGATAAGGCCTTCCCTCGTTCATCCTTTTCTCCCACAAGATCTTGATGTTCTGTGCAATGCACGGGCATCTTGCTAGTTTTCTATAAATTTGGCCAAATTTTATGAAGTTTGACTTCAGTCAAACCTAATATGCAAAGTAAATAAAAACAGAGGGAGTATCTTACTCCATGACCAAGACAAAAGGGAAAATGAGACAACTTATTGTTTATTTGAGCCGTTCAAGCATAATCATGTGGCGTTGCTTATTTCTCATTCCTCTCCAACCCTCTTCTCCATAGATCATGCCGCCCTCCGGTTGAGTCCATCCTCCCGCATGCCTCATTTGAACATTCTGCCGAGTATCATTTGCATGTGGGCCTAGGCCATGCTTGTATTTCCAATGTTGTAATTTGTCCGACATGCATACAAACAAACGGTTCGTCTAAAGTTTCACTTTGCCTCCACTATGTGTCGCTTCCCGTCTTAGTTTTGACATCCCATTCGGTTCATGCCCCGACACATCTTGACGAGATCGATTGATGTTGAGAGATCAATTGCGTGTCGTGCAAGGAGATAAAGGTTTGGTATGTTTCTATGATAGAAATGACCCGTAGGGGGGTCTGTGGGGATTAGAGGGAGTATATTGTACGTTCATAAGAGAAACGAACATATTGTACCCACCCTATTCCTCTTTCAATCGATCTCCGGACCCCGAGATGAAATCGAGAGAGAACGAGTGGGTGCATGTGTGATACCTAAGGCCGAATCAAAATTTTGAATCGGTGATCATAGCATCCGCAAATCATATATAAAGGGTATTCAATGTTCGCTTCGCTTTTGAATGTACAATATACTCCCTCCGATCCTTTCTAGTTTACATATAAGTTTTATGTGTAGTCAAAGTATCTCTACTTTGATCAAACTTACAGAAAAAAGTATCAACATTCAACAACGCCCAATCAATATTGTTAGATTTATACGTACTCCTAGATTTGTATTCAAACAGTGATGGTTTCCAATTGGTTTTCAATCACGTGAATGTGCTTGTTCTCGCGCATGCTCTTCCTACTAGGATTTCGCCACGTATAGCCAGTCCAATAGTAACTTTTTTAAGCTCCCTGTCCAATAGTACTAGTGGAGTACTGACAAAATCTGTAGTAGAGTATGCAGTGCTCATATACTCCCTCCTTCCATTTGTATAGGGCCTAAGAGCAAGTCTAATAAGGCCAAGTCAGTAGGCTATAAGACTTGCCATGTCATTAAAATCCTACTTGGAGGAGTGAGAAGAGAGGAGAGAGAGTGAAGCGGGTACTTATTCAATAGCCCGGCTATAACACATAGATCAAGAAAAAAATAGTATGCATTCAACTCTCTTCCAATCATACACCTTGCTCATGCAAATATTAAATGCTTAGAGCCAACCTAATAGCCATTCTAAGATCCAACCTATTACTTAACCATGCAAAGATTAAATGCTTATATGAGTATTTTTTTATGATGGCTCTAAGTGAGGTGGCATCTCTTTATAGCCAACAGTCAGCTACATTATTAACCATGCTCTAATGCATTTTTCAAAACCGCCTTTGACTATTGACAAGATTAATAGTACATGAGATGTATAATGTGAAAATTATATCATTCAAAGCTCCTTTCACATAGGAATTTGACCGTATGCTTTGTGTAAGTTGCATGTCATATATTATTACTCTAACATTTGGTCAAAGTTAGCCTCGAAAAATGCATTAGGCCATGTATAGATGGAAGGAGGGAGTAGTAGTGGAAGTGGATCCTGTGACGTAGGTATCCCTGCCTTACCCTCCCTTTCGGTCACTTACTGGCGGGCCCCATGCTTGCTAGGCCCCGCATGTCAGTTACTCAATGGGTTCGGCCACGTTAGCGGATCCTCATCCGTAGTATACTCCCTCTGTTTTTATTTACTCCGCATAAAACAGAGGGAGTAGTAGTATAAATGACGCGGGCGGGGGAGGGTTGTCGGTTTGCTCTCAACTGTGGTCCCACAAGCGAGCGAAAACGCAAGACAAAGTGCGTTCCATTCGGTGAGCGACGTGGAGGGTCTAGCGTACCGGGGTGCAACACGAACACGACAAGAGCGATGTACAGTCAGAACCGATTGACCGGTCGTCACCGGAACCACTATTCACACCAGAACCTTCGTTGCTCGGCCTACGCCAGCCACTGCACTAAAACCACACCTCCTCACCAGCCCATTCCCCACCTTTCGATCCCCTAGCCCACATCAAGCGTCCCCTAGTTCGCCGAAAAGCCATGGTGCGCCGCAAGATCACGTACTACAAGATGTTGACGCTGGAGCGCCGCGCAGAAATCGCAGAGGCGGTCGGCGCCACAGACCTCCGTTCCAAAGCTCGCTTTGCGGCGGGCAAATCCCCCAGTACTCTGGAGCCAAGCTACGAGGACGAGGAATCCGATCCAATGTTCATGGCGGAGGTCGCGGCGCAAAAGGCCCCCGATGTGTATGAGATGATGGACGTCGACTTCGTGCTGGCGTCCGGGTCCCCCATGGTGCAGGCGGACCAGCGGCTCAACCTGGCGATACTAAAGGAGGACCGGGAGTTAGAGGCTCAACTCGACACGGAGCGCGTGCATGCTGCTGCATCCAGGCTCTCCTGCAGGCGGAACCGGATGTCGTGGATGTGAACCAGGCGGCGGAGGCTCAACTTGACGCGGAGCGCGCGGATGCCGCTGCCATCGAAGCCCTCCTGCAGGCGGAACCAGACATCCTGGACTTGAACCGGGCAGCGGAGGCTCAACTCAACACGGAGCGCGCGGATGCCGCTGCCATTGAGGCCCTCCAGCAAGCGGAACCGGACGTCCTAGACTTGAACCGGGCGGCGGAGGCTCAACTCGACGTGGAGCGCGCGGATGCCGCTGCCATTGAGGCCCTCCTGCAGGCGGAACCGGATGTCCTGGACTTGAACTGGGTGGCGGAGACTCAACTCGACGCGGAGCGCGCGGATGTCGCTGCCATCGAGGCCCTCCTACAGGCGGAACCGGACGTCCTGGACTTGAACCGGGCGGTGCTCTCGTCCGTGCAGAGCGCCCGCACGCTCCGCGTGAACGAGTAGCTGGAGGCCGAGGACAACCACGGTGTGGAGACACACGTCGGCAGCTACGGCTGGTTCGCGCCGGCAGCCAAAGACGACGAGGTCGTCTCGTTCCGCGAGCAGTGATAGTTTTTCTTTATGTTGTTGTTTTTAGGGATCTTTTGATGTGTAAAAACATATATTTATGCAAGTCGCATGACTTTCATCATTTGGGTCAGTCGACCATTTCAGGCGGTTGGAAGAATATCCTACGTCTCCTAATCCTTCTTCCTCACCTCTTCTTCTTCCCCAACAGACCACCGCACGGGCCGTACGGATCTTCCCCAACATGCGGTTGGATAAACATACTGTACGAACAAAAATTATGTGTCAGCAGTAGGATGGCTGAGTTTGGTTTGATCACATGCGGTAGCGCGTGTCAGTGAGGGTGTGTTCCCTTGGTTGGGTTTGCGGCGTGCAGGAGCAACTATGTGAGGGTGCGGTGCGATCGCTGCGTGCAGGAGTGACTGTGTGAGGGTGCGGTGCGACAGCAATAGCCATGCGCAAGTGTACCTCCTTTTCATTTTGAAAACTTTAGGCAAGCTTGGAAAAAATGTGTGGCGAAGTATGGCAATGCAAGGCCTAGACCCACATAGGATACAAGTACGTACGTATGAGTACTAGTGTTAAAAAAGAAAGCCGGGGTTTTCCTTCGCGGGATTAATCTATACAAATCCTCATTTGACGTGTCAATTAATGCGTATTTTTTTCTCCAAATCCCAAAGAGCTAACCATCTCACTCCTCATCGCTTGATTAATGCAGCGCCATGCAAATCAACCTTCTCACTTCCGCATGCATGCAAGGGTATATTAATGTCCTTGGTTGCTAGTACGAGGCAAACACCATCAATTTTGCCTCGATTAGTGTTAGTGGCCTTCTGCAAATTATAATTTTGATGTACTGGCCTTGTGTACAAAAAATGGAGGTAGTAACTATTTGACTTCCTTCCCCATTGCGGTGATGTCGACGATATCTTGAACGTTGTGGTTTGGCGAAGTGCGTTCGACGGAGAACACCATTGAGGGAGACCGCGGTAAGTCGCTCGCAACTGCCGCCTGCAAGCCAAGACAACTGCCTTATTTGCATCCAGGAAGTCCGTTGAACCAAAGGACGCGTAAATGTATTAGTACTAGTACACAATAGCGTCATCTGTCCAGCTTTGTGCGGTGAGGTGGTTTCTCGAAGAAGACGATGGAGAAGCGGAGTCAGCGAAGAGTGAAATGATGGTTGCTTCGTTCGTGCTTTGTGATTTGATGCCTCACTGCTTTGTGATTGGTGATAGAAGGGACAGGGGAGTAGACTCTGTGCTCTATAATGTACATGCATCCAAGCACGGGAGAAACAGGAGAGACGTTGCATTTTTCTATTCCTTCAATCAATCAATTAGGAAGCTTCGGTTCCATCTTTTTGGCTTTGGCAGCACCGTCCACAATGGTTCCCATCGATGCCAAAAGCTATTTTCACATTTGGCTACACATTGTGGATGCCCTTAACCGTACCACTTGGTTTTGCTCCTATGTGCTATCTATACAAATCTCAATTATATTGATCTAAAAAATTATAGAATCAAGATTAGTAAAAAGGAGGTGATTTTGCCGCCCGGATGGCGGGGGAGGTTTCTTATTTTTAGAGTACGTTGGCCTGGTGGTTTCCTAACATGCGGTCCCACGTGTCAGTGCTTTACCAAGCCGATCCACGTCCCACCTGAGGCAGAACAACGGCAGAAGCAACACGTGGTTAACTTGAAGAAGATGAGGGAGAAGCGGATTCAGCAACGAGTGAAATGATGGTTGCTTCGTCCCTCAAACTTCTTTTTTTACCATTATTACTTCGTCCCTCCAACTTAACTGCAGGAAAGGTGTAGCTTTGTGATTTGACGCCTCATTGCTCATTACTACGCCGGCGCCATGACTGGGGTGCTTCACCCCTGCTGCTCTGCACTGTATTTCGGTATGGCACATGGACCCGGTAGCTTGATGTCCCACATGTCGGCGAAAGGGACTAGAACATTTATGAAAGTGAGCGCTCCACTCTTACAACGGAGGAGTACACGACACGGCGGCCCGGTGAACTGTTACTTGTACTGTAGTACTATAGTTTTGCTATTTCGCACGATCCATCGATACAAACCCGATTAAACAGGAAAGGGCGCGATTTCTCCCGCGCGGTAGATGATACTGGCCATACATTTCAAAGGCAACTTTAATGTATGCAAACTAAATAATTAAGTAACAATATGATATCTAGTAAAACTAAAAAAACATATGATTTATTGTGTTAGAGTGTAGTAGTAGTAGTGTTATATTGCATAGTTGTTAGATGTAACATGCGAGAACGTGTAGAGATGTAGTTTTGGAGGGCCTACAGAGAGAAAAGCATAATACGGTCACCGGACTTCAGAATATGCTCATTACGGTCACTATATATGTTTTGCGGTGATTATATGGTCACTTGCTCACCGTTCAGCATCGGATTGCACTCTGTTGACCGGCCAAATAGTCTGTGTGGCACCATGTTGACTAGTTAAATTGACCACGTTCCTTGTGGGTCCCACCTGTCAGTTCGCATAGGAAAAAGGTCAGATAAACACAAATTTACATAGGCGCGACAAGACTCCAACCCGTGCGCGGGAACCACCTGGTTGTGTATGTGTCTGTCAGGGCCTGATGTGTGCGCATGCACGTGTAGGTTGAGCACTTGAGCGTGAGAGTGTGTGTTGGTCGTGTGGTGTGTGCATGCATGCGTGTGTGTGTGTGAGAGAGAGAGAGAGAGTGTGTGTTGCGTGCGTGCATGGCTGTGTGTGTACGTGTGAGTGTTTAGTGCGTGTGTGGCTGCATGTGTTCGTGTGAGTGTTGCGTGCATGCAGTTCGTGTGCATGAGTGTGTGTGTGTGTGTGTGTATAATCACCACACCGGCTCCTGTGTGTTAAAACAGATGGCTCAGCATACCAATACAAGGCCACCTTGTCCGTTGTGCCCGCGGTCATGACTTCGAACCACCGTCCAATATTCTTTTGTCGTTTGTTTTCATTCTTACTAGCAAGATGCCCATGCGTTACATGTAACATCAAGATGCATTTGTATGACTAGTTTATCTTGTGAGAGAAAAGGATGGACAAGGGAAGGCCTTATTTGCAAATGTGGAGAGGTGTGTGGGGTACCTTTTTGTAAAATTGCCATAGTTTCCTTCCTATCCGTCAGATATAAATCGGACGGCCTATATTGCAGGATGGCTGGCACACCATCGTCACCAACTCTGTTTTTTATAAGAGTGTAGAGTAGATACACGCCGATAGGTGGGCCCAATGGTAGTGAGATAATGTGATGCAATGCTAGAGGTGCCACGTGGAGCGTTTAACTGGTCAACTAGTCATGTCTTGAGCAAATACAGAGTTGTACGATGAGCCCGTGACTGTATAATAACCACAAAACATAAATGGTGACCGTAATGAGTGGATTCTGAAGTCCAATGTACGTATCGTGCTTTCGCTTCAAATACAATGATCGTCACTTTATATATCGCAAGAGAAATAAGAAACATGCATGAATGTGCTGGGGGCGTACTTTTAGAGGACCTGGAGATAGTTTGTGTGCGTACGTGAAAGGGGCATAGAGGGGGTGTATGCGATGGAGAGAGAGATGCTCTTCGTTTCTCTTTATTATGACTAACTTTATATATAGTATAAAAATATAAAATTCACAGTGCGGAATAAATATCATTGTGGGCACCATGCAATGCAAATTAACGTTCATAATCCTCCATATAACTTTGTAATGTTGTATATATGTAGAAATTCTAAAATAATTTTTTGGCCACACTTTATTCAAAAGGAATGTTGTATGCGAAATAAACATGAAGAGAGGGCTTTTTAGATCAATGGGGTACGTGATGTAACATGTGTGAATGTGTAGTTGATGTATTTGGCAGGGCCTAGAGAGGTATGTGTGTGTATTACGTATCCGAGAGAGGCATGGATAGAGGGGCCGGCGGGGGGAGGGGGGACGTGGGAGAGATAGCACAAGAAATGAGAGAGGTTTAGAGAGAGAGACGAATATGATGTCATGGCGAGAGATGCCCTTGAGTGTGTATATACAAGGGGGGAGGGGATAGAGGCACGAGGAGATTTTTTTTGTGTGGTGTCTATGTTGGTATGTGTGGGTGTGAGAAGATAACGAGACCTAGGGGCAGAGGGTGTGTCACCGCGTGAGGTTCGGTGGGCTGAGGTGAGGCCCTTGGTTCGGTTCCGTCCTCCGGCACATTGGTCGGCCCGTGACGCATTTAGGGAGATCCAGGGATGACTAGTCGTACAAGACAAAGATAGCAGAATCGTGAAGGACTTTGTGTCCAATGACAAAGCCGGCTAGGATTTGTAACCCTAGGTCCTCGGACTAAGGTAACCCCTTATCTCTGATATTACTATTCATCCAACCTAACTTTAAGGGGCATCCTACAAAATGCTCTGCTAGAATCATACTCGTCGATTAGGAAGAGAGGTGTGAGACAATGCATGAGAGACAAGACTAAAGATCATGTGCGTACGGGAGACACGTAGGCAGGTCTATGTATATAGAAAGGTTCGATGGGGATTGTGCGTGTGTATGCTTGTGAGAGGAAGAGTGCTTGTGATAAAGGTTAATGAAAACAGTCGTAAATGGTTATTACGAGAGGGAGGAAGGGTTATATCGAGAGCATGTCTGCGAGAAAGACACCTCGGGAGAGAGTGTGTGAGCATGTGTGAGAGACCACCGATGGAGAGTGAAACTACATGTAAAAGACTGATGTACACATTGAATAAAAATATAAATTGTATCCAATTATTAGGATGGGATCATGATATTTGCAATTCGCGTAAGGAACGGTCATTGATCCATCAGACATCTAGATTCTATCGAATTTGAGCATGTCTATGTTATTATTCGACATAATTGATCCACATAGTTAGTATTTTGAACCCCGGACAATGCATCGCTTTAGCAATTGAATATAAACATGAGTGTAGTCCATGTTGTGTGTGTAAAGCACATTATACATACGAAAGTTACAGAATGAACATTATAAATAGCTAGCTACGAACTAGCATACATTTGAATTTAACTTAAGGTGGTTTAAAAAATTCGAATTCAACATGAAGTCCATTCAACTATTTGAATTCGATATCATGGCATTTGTAAATCATACCTAAATTATGGGGGCACCAATCTTTGCTCTGCTTTTGTACATAATAGCATATATAGTCGTGTACAAGATAGATTCAACTTTACCTCCTCCATTCCAAAATAATCGTAGTTATAGGATTTTCAAGTGTCAAAATTTCAAAAGGAAGCGCATAATTTAATGAGGTTTTCAAACATACAAGGTCAAATTTAACGTTGTCTATTTAGGTCAATCCTCAAAGTTCAAGAGTACTCTAAACGTGAATGCTTCTGTTTCAAAATTTCAAACAAAACGCCAAAAGAGCCCCTACTCGCCCGAAACCGCGTGAGACCAATGTTTGGTAATAGAAGGAAATTACTTTTCTAACTTCGACCCGTGAAACCTACTGGCCCGACGTCCAAAGGTCTAAACCGGGATAGGTTTGTAGCTTCATCTAGACGCCACGCAACCGCCTCCGAAAAACATTCATACACAATGGCCGCCTAAGCACACATGCGCGCGGCCGAAATCACTCCCGCCCGCTATTTGGGACACCTGGGGTTACCATCCTTCCCCCGACCCGCAGTAGGTCCGAAATTTAAGAGGGGGGCAAAGTGTGTACTTTCCCAAAATTTCAAACAAGCGCGTCCCATCTGTTCAAAAAAGCCAAAAACAAGCGCGTCCCAGACCGAAACATGGTTCTCCCTTAGGTCCCCCCGCCACCCGCCCCCCGTCCGATTCCCCATTCATACTCTGTGGGCGCCAAAAATACCTCTCCACCAGCCGCGAAACCCCGGCGTCCTCCATCCGCCACCCCATCCCACCCATCAACCGCCGCCCTCCTCCATCACGCCGGAGCCGATACCCCGATGTCGTCGTCCACCGCAACCTCAACCGCAACGCCCTCCACGGCTAGTAGTTGAAGCCGAGGCCGAGCTATCTGTACCCGAGCCAGTTCAACCATGCCGTCCTGCGCCTCACCGCCGCCACTCCAACTTCGCCACCGTCCACCGCACTGGAGCTATTCCTACTACGCCGTCCTTCGCCACCTCGGATCTGCTTCCCCTCCACCGACAGACGGCCATCGCAACACAGTCAACAATTTGGCCATGGGTTCGTCCAAGGCTCCACCCTCCTCCAAAACATCGGTTCCCCAAGTAAAACAAGAAAATTGGGGCGACTTCTGGAGGACGCAGCACTGGCAACCGGAAATGGTACTCCTCCTCCCTTATTCGTGCAAATCTTACGTGTTTGCTTGCATGGTATTCATCCCATAGAAGACACTAGTTGACCGCTTCTTCTTGATACTAGATGTTCCTAGTAACTCGCGATGCACAAGGTTTCTCCTCATATACTATTTCACCTTAGCTAGAGGTCCGTCGCCCCCTGGATTTCAATTCCTGGCCAATTGATTCCCAATTAAAGGAAGCATTCCCTGGTGTAAATGGCGCTAGTCCGCCTATTACACCGGGCAAGCAGCGCCTCGGTGTTTATCTTAGGGGCGTGTGGGGCCTAGAGTTGCTGGCGCCCGATCTGGAGGTCGGCCGGGATTAAAGGGATGACCGGGGGGCTGCCAAGCATGGTGATGGTGTGAGGTCGAGGGGAGGGCGGGGCGGCGGAGGCAGGGGTCTAGGCCGGTGGTCGCTGGCGGTTCGAGAACGATCGTCAACAGTGATTGGCGGGAGGTAGACGAAGGCCATCAGCCCGTTCCTTATAGATCGGACGGTTCATAAAAAATCGACTGACCTATTTATTTTCAGTCGACTGTTATTTTGATAGGACCACATGTGGTGGTGTGGTGGAGGAGTACCTGCATCTCCCAGCCATCCTTGTGCTCATATATTACAAAATCATACGGAGTATAATCTAATTTTGTTTGCTGATACGTCTCCGTCGTATCTATAATTTTTGATTGTTCCATGCCAATATTATACAACTTTCACATACTTTTGGCAACTTTTTATACTTTTTTGGACTAACATATTGATCCAGTGCCCAGTGCCAGTTCATGTTTGTTGCATGTTTTTCGTTTCGCAGAAAATCCATATCAAATGGAGTCCAAACGGGATAAAAACCGACGAAGATATTTTTGGAATATATGTGATTTTTGGGAAGAAGAATCAACGCGAGACAATGCCCGAGGGGGCCACGAGGCAAGGGGCACCCCAGGGGGTCAGGTGCGCCATGGGCCCTCGTGGCCACTCCGTAAGGCGGTTGGTGCCCTTCTTTCGCCGCAAGAAAGCCAATATCCGGATAAAATCGTGTCCAAATTTCAGCCCAATCGTGTCCAAATTTCAGCCCAATCGAAAGAGGCTACAATTGATCCCCTATACTTGTGGGTTATCAAGACCTTTTTCTGGCGCCGTTGCGGGGGAGTTATAGCGTGGGGTGAATACTCTCGTGTGTGCTTGTTTGCTTTATCACTAAGTAATTTTTATTTGCTGTTCTAAGTTGTTCTCTACCTTTAGTTATGGATATGGAACACATACCAAAAAATTAGGTTTACTTGCTACTCATGGAAATGGGGAACCTCCTAAAACCCTCGATGCTCATTATGTGCAAGATATTATGTACTACTTTGATAATCCTGAGAAAACCCCATTCAATTATATTATAGGAGACACGTTGGATCAACGTGAATACTTGAGGGATTATCGCTTGACTCAAAAAGGGAAACTATTATGGGATCAAATTTATATGTTGTATTGGTATGCTAGGCAACTATGCTTGAGATATGATTATACTTGTTGCTCTAGGATGAAGGCTCCACACCTTCCCTTTTCATGCAAATTTAATGATGATAAAACCTTGGCTTCTTATGTTAATGGTATATAGGATTACTATGATGTGGAACAAATAGAAGAATTCGTTGCTTTTATGGGTGCTTATGAAATTGAATCTTTGTTTAAAGAGTGTGAAAATCTTGATGATGCTGTTTACAGACCTGGAAATTTTGCTATACTTAAATATTGCTATGAGAATTATGAATTCAATTCCGATATTGATGATTTTATTGAGAGAGTCTCCGCTGTCCAAGAAGAGACTAATATTTTGCAGGAGTCTATGGAAGAAGAAATTGATGAAATTGTGGGCTCATTGGATGAAAAAGATGATGAGGAGAGCGAAGAACAAAAGGAGGAAGATCGGATTAGCTACCCGTGCCCACCTTCTAATGAGAGTAACCCTCCAACTCATACATAGTTTAATGTCCCTTCGTTCTTACCGAAGGATGAATGCTATGATAATTGCTATGATCCGGTTGATTCATTTGAAATATCCCTTTTTGATGATGCTTGCAATGCTTGTGGCCAAGATGCCAATATGAATTATGCTTATGGAGATGAACTTGCTATAGTTCCTTTGTTAAACATGAAATTGTTGCTATTGCACCCACTCATGATAGTCCTATTATCTTTTTGAATTCTCCCGACTACACTATATCGGAGAAGTTTGCCCTTATTAAGGATTATATTGATGGGTTGCGTTTTACTACTTCACATGATGATTTTGATAGATATAATATGCATGTACTTGCTGTTCCTACTTGCAATTATTATGAGAGAGGAACTATATCTCCACCTCTCTATGTTTCCCATACGATAAAATTGCAAGAAACTGCTTATGCTATGTATTGGCCTTTACTTGATGTTCATGAATTGTTCTTGTATGACATGCCGATGCATAGGAAGAGAGTTAGACTTCGTTGTTGCATGATATATGTTGCTTTGTGCTCACAACTAAATTAAAAATCATTGTTAATTAAAATTGGCTTTGATATACCTTGGCATCCGGGTGGATCCATTACTTGAGCACTATATGCCTAGCTTAATGGCTTTAAAGAAAGCGCTGCCAGGGAGACAACCCGGAAGTTTTAGAGAGTCATTTATTTCTGTTGTGTGCTTTTATAAAGTTTAAAAATAAAAATAATGTGCCAAGATTTGCCTTTAGGATGTTTACATTGCTTGTTGGTTTGTGCGGTGCAAAACAGAAACTTTGGCTGTAGTGCGTGATTTTACATTTTTTTACTGGAATGTCAAACGGATCTGAAACTTTTTGCACTGTCTTTCTATACAAATTTTTTATTTTTCCTAATTCTTTCAGAATTTTTGGAGTATCAGAGGTATGGTGAATGTTCATATTACTACAGACTGTCCTGTTTAAGACAGATTATGTTTTTGATGCATTGTTTGCTTGTTTTGATGAAACTATCGATTTCTATCAGTGGATTAAGCCATGTAAAAGTTATATTACAGTAGCTACAATGCAAAAAGAAAATATGAATTGGTTTTCAGCAATACTTAGAGTAGTGATTTGCTTTATTATACTAACGGATCTTACCGATCTTTCTGTTGAGTTTTGTGTGGATGAAGTGTTCGAAGATCGAGGAGGTCTCGATATGAGGATAAGGAGGAGAAGCAAGAGCTCAAGCTTGGGGATGCCCAAGGCACCCCAAGTAAATATTCAAGGAGACTCAAGCGTCTAAGCTTGGGGATGCCCCGGAAGGCATCCCATCTTTCTTCAACAAGTATCGGTATGTTTTCGGATTCGTTTCGTTCATGTGATATGTGCAAATCTTGGAGCGTATTTTGCATTTAGTTTTGACTTTTCTTTGATGCACCATGCTGGTATGAGATAGTCCATGGTTGATTTATAGAATGCTCTTTGCACTTCACTTATATCTTTTGAGTGCGGCTTTATAGAATGCTTCATGTGCTTCACTTATCATTTGAAGTTTGGATTGCCTGTTTCTCTTCACATAGAAAACCGCCATTTGTAGAATGCTCTTTTGCTTCACTTATATCTGTTAGAGCGTGGGCATATCTTTTGTAGAAAGAATTAAACTCTCTTGCTTCACTTATATCTATTTAGAGAGATGACAGGAATTGGTCATTCACATGGTTAGTCATAAAATCCTACATAAAACTTGTAGATCACTGAATATGATATGTTTGATTCCTTGCAATAGTTTTGCAATATAGAGATGATAATATGTGGGAGGTACTAGTAAATGGTTGTGTTTAGTATGAATATTGGTGTTAAGGTTTGTGATTCCCGAAGCATGCACGTATAGTTTCTCATTATGCTAAGAAGTTGGAGCATGATTTATTATTGATTGTCCTCCTTATGAGTAGGGGTCGGGGATGAGAGATGGTCTTTTCCTACCAATCTATCCCCCTAGGAGCATGTGTAGTAGTACTTTTCTTCGAGGTCTAATAAACTTTTGCAATAAGTATACGATTTCTTTATGACTAATGTGAGTCAATGGATTATACACACTCTTACCTTTTCGCAATATGCTAGCCTCTACGGTACCGTGCATTGCCCTTTCTCACCTCGAGAGTTGGTGCAAACTTTGCCGGTGCATCCAAACCCCGTGATACGATACGCTCTATCACACATAAGCCTCCTTATATCTTCCTCAAAACAGCCACCATACCTACCTATCATGCCATTTCCATAGCCATTCCGAGATATATTGCCATGCAACTTCCAACATCATCATATACATGACTTGAGCATTCATTGTCATATTGCTTTGCATGATCGTAAGATAGCTAGCATGATGTTTTCATGGCTTGTCCGTTTTTTTATGTCATTGCTACGCTAGATCATTGCACATCCTGGTACACCGCCGGAGGCATTCATATAGAGTCATATTTTTGTTCTAGTATCGAGTTGTAATAATGAGTTGTAGGTAAATAAAAGTTTGATGATCATCATTATTAGAGCATTTCCCCAGTGAGGAAAGGATGATGGAGACTATGATTCCCCCACAAGTCGGGATGAGACTCCGGACTTTAAAAAATAGGCCAAAGAAGCCCAAATAAAAAAAAGGAGGCCAGAGAAGCCCACCAAAAAAACAAAAAACAAAAAAATGAGAGAAAAAGAGAGAAGGGGCAATGTTACTATCCTTTTACACACTTGTGCTTCAAAGTAGCACCATGTTCTTCATATAGAGAGTCTCTTGAGTTATCACTTTCATATACTAGTGGGAATTTTCATTATAGAACTTGGCTTGTATATTCCGATGATGGGCTTCCTCAAATGTCCGAGGTCTTCATGAGCAAGCAAGTTGGATGCACACCCACTTAGTTTCCAGTTTGAGCTTTCATACACTTATAGCTCTTAGTGCATCCGTTGCATGCAATCCCTACTCCTCACATTGATATCGATTGATGAGCATCTCCATAGGCCGTTGGTTAGCCGCATCGGTGTGAGACTTTCTTACTTTTTGTCTTCTTTATATTTACCCCTATCATCATACTCTATTGCACCTGTAGTGCTATATCCATGGCTTGCGCTCATGTATTGTGTGAGGGTTGAAAAAGTTGAACCGCGTTAAAAAGTATGAACCAATTGCTTGGCTTGTCATCGGGGTTGTGCATAATAAATACTTTGTGTTAAGAAGACAGAGCATGACAAGATTATATGATTTTGTAGGGATAGCGTTCTTTAGCATTGATATTTTGAAAGACATGATTGTTTGTTGGGATGCCTGAGTATTGATGTCTTTATGTCAAATGATAGACTATTGCTTTGAATCACTCGTGTCTTAATATTCATGCCATGATTAGATTACATGATCAAGTTTATGCTAGGTAGCATTCCACATCAAAAATTATTATTATTATCATTTACCTACTCGAGGACGAGCAGGAATTAAGCTTGGGGATGCTGATACGTCTCCGTCGTATCTATATTTTTTTATTGTTCCATGCCAATATTATACAACTTTCACATAATTTTGGCAACTTTTTATACTATTTTTGGGACTAACATATTGATCCAGTGCCCAGTGCCAGTTCCTGTTTGTTGCATGTTTTTCGTTTCGCAGAAAATCCATATCAAATGGAGTCCAAACGGGATAAAAACTGACGTATATTTTTTTGGAATATATGTGATTTTTGGGAAGAAGAATCAACACGAGACGATGCCCGATGGGGCCATGAGGCAGGGGGCGCGCCCCAGGGGGTCAGGCGCGCCCTGGGC
This sequence comes from Triticum aestivum, assembly GCF_018294505.1. Taxonomy (NCBI): domain Eukaryota; kingdom Viridiplantae; phylum Streptophyta; class Magnoliopsida; order Poales; family Poaceae; genus Triticum; species Triticum aestivum. The sequence goes on from NC_057805.1 coordinate 122,845,547, forward strand.
CCTCGTGCCACTTCGTAAGGCGGTTGGTGCCCTTCTTTCGCCGCAAGAAAGCCAATATCCAGATAAAAATCGTGTCCAAATTTCAGCTCAATCGGAGTTACGATCTTCGGGAATTTAAGAAACGGTGAAAGGGCAGAATGAGAGAGCGCACAAACAGAGAGAGATAGAGAGACAGATCCAATCTCGGAGGGGCTCTCGCCCCTCCCATGCCATGGAAGCCATGTACCAAAGGGGAAACCCTTCTTCCATCTAGGGGGAAGGTCAAGGAAGAAGAAGAAGAAGGGGGGCTCTCTCCCCCTCTCTCCTGGTGGCGCCGGAACGCCGCTGGGGCCATCATCGTCACCGCAATCTACACCAACACCTCCGTCATCTTCACCAACATCTTCATCACCTTCCCCCATCTATCTACAATGGTCCACTCTCCCGCAACCCGCTGTACCCTCTACTTGAACATGGTTCTTTATGCTTCATATTATTATCCAATGATGTGTTGCCATCATATGATGTCTGAGTATATTTTGATTGTCCTATCGGTAATTGGTGAATTGCTATGATTGGTTTAATTTGCTTGTGGTTATGTTGCTGTCCTTTGGTGCCCATCATATGAGCGCGCGCGTGGATCACACCATAGGGTTAGTTGTATGTTGATAGGACTATGTACTGGAGGGCAAGAGTGACAGAAGCTTCAACCTAGCATAGAAATTGATGCATACGGGATTGAAGAGGGACCAATATATCTTAATGATATGGTTGGGTTTTACCTTAATGAACGTTAGTAGTTGCGGATGCTTGCTAATAGTTCCAATCATAAGTGCATAGAATTCCAAGTCAGGGATGACATGCTAGCAGTGGCTTCTCCCACATAAAACTTGCTATCGGTCTAGTAAAGTAGTCAATTGCCTAGGGAAAATATCGCAACTCCTACCACCACTTTTCCACACTCGCTATACTAACTTTATTGCTTCTTTTCCTAAACAGCCCCTAGTTTTTATTTATGTGCTCTTTATATTCTTACAAACCTATCCAACAACACCTAAGCACTTATAGTTTTCTACTTGTTATAGGTAAAGCGAACGTCAAGCGTGCGTAGAGTTGTATCGGTGGTCGATAGAACTTGAGGGGATATTTGTTCTACCTTTAGCTCCTCGTTGGGTTCGACACTCTTACTTATCAAAAGAGGCTACAATTGATCCCCTATACTTGTGGGTTATCATTTGCCATGCAATGTTGGAGAGCTATCATATGTCTCATGTCATTTATTTTTCAACCACTTGCTATCTGCTACTTTTACAGTGCACTAGTTCTGCACAAACTTCACCCATACTCTCACTATTGTGTTTTTATGCAAGGGTATTTCAGACTCTACCTTGACAAAAGCAGAAAAGAAAAGAGAGAAGTCACTCCAGCTTCGTATGCGGCTAGGCCAGACACGTTTCAACACTTTAAAGGGTGTAGTGTCAACAGATGGAGACGGTAAACGTAGCTCTGGAGTTGATGATCTTGCTCGCAATGAACCACCATCCCAGGTGCCTGCTTTAACTTCCCGGTGTCATACGTGGTTGCATGTTGCATATGGTGTCTAGCTTGTATTCAAAAGGCCGAAGTTGGTCTTTATTAGGATAAGGAAACATATTTTTTACATGAACCACCATCCCGGGAGCACCAGAAGACAAATAGCTAGTCAGGGCACTGGCCGAGCCAATGACAAGCCCAGCACAGACAGGCATCACCTGCAAGCCAACTAAAAAGCAATGATGGTGGCGAAGCAGCCCGCCTCCCACTAGGCTCTCAGGTCCTTGATGATCATGCTCACCACTCCAGCCGGATGTCTAGCTTGTATTGCTTCCAATTTGGTTAAATTGCATCTGCTTAGCTTACACATTATACCTTTGAATATGACACGCCTTCCTGTTTTTGGTACATACTAGTACATCTGTCTATTAACCATATTCTTACATCAAACTAATGTTCTTGTGTATCCCTCATCAATCACTTATGATGAGACAGTCAGGCCAGTGGATTACTGTGAGAAAAGATCCTCATTTAAACAATGCAGCGTCAGCCTCCCCACATGATTCTCAAGAAACATCAAGGCTCGATGAAGATTGTGAATGTAACTCTGTAGTTGATTACCGCATTTCCCCTACACGAGCATCGCAGGTGCTTGCTCTAACTTGGCAGCATGATATGTGGTTGCATGTTGCATATGGTGTCTAGATTGTAATTCTTCCAATCTGGTTAAATTGCATGTGCTATTCTGCTTAGTACATACACTATACCTGTTAATGTTACATGCCTTCCTGTTTTTAGTACATAGTACATCTGTATATTAAGCATGTCCTTACATAAAACTATTGTTTCTTTTGTATCCCGCATCTATCAATATGACGAGACACCTTTGGTATATGCAGTGCGATATTAGTTGCATCTTTCATATGATTTATAGCATGCGTTGCTTCTAATTTGTTGAAATGCCATTTATGATGGGACGCTTTTAACTTGGCAGAGTCATATTGGTTGCATCTTTCATGTGGTGTCTAGCTTGCATTGCTTCTTATTTGTTGAAATGGCTTCTGCTTAGTTTACACAAATAGTTGTGAATATGCCATGCCGTCCTATTTTTCGTACATATTCCATCCTGGTATCATGTGTTTGCCTTACATCCAAGTAGTGATTGTCAGTATCATGCACGAATGAGTTCTGAAGAGTGAATTTTATTGCTTTTTCTTGTCGGTTTTACTTGACAATTCAAAATCAATAAAGCGGAAGGAAGTTAGCAAGGCAGCGGATAAAGGTGCTCCTTCCAAACAGAGGGCCTCTACAGATTCTACTCCTCCAACCCCCCAACATGATTTGCAAGACAACACATGCATAGACACTCAACGTAGCTGTGTTGATGATGAGCACGTCTCCCATAATGCACCATCACAGGTGCTCCCTCTAACTTGGCACTATTATATGTGGTTGCATGTTATGTATGAGGTCTAGCTTGTATTGCTTCTAATTTTGTTGAATTCCATCTGCTTACTTTACACATTATACTTGTGAATAAGACACTTGTTCCTGTTTCTAGAACATACAATATCTGTCTATCACACCATGTTCTTACATCGAAGTACTACTGTCGTGTAACCTGCAACAATCACTTACCATAAGACACGTTTGACTTGGGAGTGTGATATAGGTTACATCTCGCATTCTTTTCTAGCTTGTACTACTTCTAATTTGTTGAAATGGCACTTATGACGAGACATTTTTAACTTGGTAGAGTGATATTCGTTGCATCTTTCATATGGTGTCTAGCTTTCATTGCTTCTAATTTGTTGAAATCCTTCTCCTTAGTTTACACATCATAGCTGTGAATATGCAATGTTGTCCTTTTTTGTTACACATTCAATCGTCCTATCATGCGGTCGCCTTACATTAAAGCAGTGCTCGTCAGCATCTTGCATCAATGAGTTCTGAAAAGCGGGTTTTTATTCATTTTCTTGTGGGTTTGAATTGACAAGGCAATAAAACTAAGAAGTAGGAAGGAAAAAATAAGGCAGGGACTGATGGCGGTCTTCCGGCGAAACCGGCATCCCAGGTGCTTTCTCTAGCTTGCCAGTGTGATATTGTCTTGCATGTTGCATACGGCTTCTAGCTTGAATTGCTTCTTATTTGTTGAAATGGCTTCTGCTTAGTTTACACAAACAGTTGTGTATATGTTGTGCCGTCCTGTTTTCCATACATATTCCATCCTGGTATCATGTGTTTGCCTTACATCAAAGTAGTGATTGTCAGTATCATGCACGAATGGGTTCTGAAGAGTGAATTTTATTACTTTTTCTTGTCGGTTTTACTTGACAATTCAAAATCAATAAAGCGGAAGGATAGCAAGGCAGCATATAAAGGTGCTCCTTCTAAACGGAGGGCCTCTACATATTCTACTCCTCCAACCCCCCAAGATGATTTGCAAGACAACACATGCATAGACACTCAACATAGCTCTGTTGATGATGAGCATGTCTCCCCTAGTGCACCATCACAGGTGCTCCCTCTAACTTGGCATTGTTATATGTGGTTGCATGTTATGTATGATGTCTAGCTTGTATTGCTTCTAATTTTGTTGAATTCCATCTGCTTACTTTACACATTATACTTGTGAATAAGACACGTGTTCCTATTTCTAGAACATACAATATATGTCTATCACACCATGTTCTTACATCAAAGTACTACTGTTGTGTAACCTGCAACAATCACTTATCATAAGACACGTTTGACTTGGGAGTGTGATATAGGTTACATCTCGCATTCTTTTCTAGCTTGTACTACTTCTAATTTGTTGAAATGGCACTTATGACGAGACAGTTTTAACTTGGTAGAGTGATATTCATTGCATCTTTCATATGTTGTCTAGCTTTCATTGCTTCTAATTTGTTGAAATGCCTTCTCCTTAGTTTACACATCATAAGCTGTCAATATGCAATGCTATGAATATGCAATGGCACTAATGACGAGAGACCTTTAACTTGGTAGTGTGATGTTGTTTGCATCTTGCATATGATTTATTTCTTGTATTGCTTCACATTTGTTTAAACGCCAGTTAGGACGAGACACTGTTAACTTGGGAGAGCGATATTTGTAGCATCTTTCATATGGTGTCTACCTTCCATTGCATTGCTTCTAATTTAGTGAAATGTCTTCTTCTTAGTTTACACATCATAGTTCTGTTTATCTCATGACGTCCTATTTTTGTACATATTACATCCTCCTATCATGTGATTGTCTAACATTAAAGTTCAGTTCGTCTGTATCATGCATCAATTTGTTCTGAAGAACTAAATTGTTATTCCTTTTTCTTGTCGGCTTGACTTAAGATGGGACAGAGAAAAAGGAAGGAACACAGAATGACAGGGGATGGTGTAGTACTAAGGACACACAGAAAGTGAAGCGGAAGAATCCTGCAGATTCTGCTGGTACTAAAGGTGCAATAGAAGGTCAAAGTCTAGCAGAAAATTGTACAAACGGGGTATCCCATGCCACACGAGCTGCAGAACAAGCCAAACAGAAACCAATAGCTGCCACCAAACAAGCAGAGACAGCCCTAGTTGTTGCAACACCTTCCACAGTACCACCAGCTGCATGAGTTACTCATTTGTCAACTCAGCTAGCAGCACGTTCCCAAGCTCCCTTGCCACCTGACACTACTTTCGAAGCACTCTTGACACAAGATGAGTTGGCAAGATTAGACGAACTTTGTGAGCTTCAACAGTAAGAAGGTAGTTGCTGGAGTCAAGTTACAGTTGCATGCTTCTTTATATGTAGTCTCATAGTTTGATGTACACTAACACTTCCTATGTTCGTCGTTGGACTAGCACCTAGGCGCAAGAGGAAACAAACATCAGGGATAATGCTCGATATGTTAACTAAATCTAGAGGAGGAACAATGGAGATCCGTTTTGAGGCAGGTTTAAAAAGGTCACGTGATGCTGTAGAGTCAGCCAAGTTAGTATCAGAGGCAGCGGTTGCCGTTAGGTGTCATGTACGTATCCTCCCAACATGGATTCAGTACAAGAATGACAAAGACGAAACCCAGTTCAACACCTTCCTCGACCATTTATATGTAAGTATGGTTATGTATGGAAACTAGTAATATCGTCTTGCTCTGTCCCATACTTTCTAGGTTGCTGATAATGAGACTCCCATAATTTTCAACAGATGAGGTTCAAGTTGGATAGCCAAGATGATGCAACCAGACAAGCTTGCACCCATGTCTTCAAGTCTGCTCTGTGACAGTATCAGTATAACTTGAGGAAAACTCACTTCGAAGGCAAGGCTAACAGTGATCTTGACCAAACATCTCCAGTGGAAAATATATCGGATGAAGACTAGAGAGACCTCGTTAAACACTGGTCTGATCCAAAGTATCAGGTACATTATATATATGTGATCAGATCACATGTTAAATTCCTATTTATGCATGAGCCTCACAAATCAATCTTCTTGTAGGTGAACTGTTCAAAGAACATGGCCAACCATACGAAAGTGAAATTCCAACAGACGATGGGATCTCGTAGCTATATTGTACACTGCGAGGCACTTGTAATTAGCTGTTGTTTCACTCTTTTCGCTGTACCATATTATCAGATTTATATTGACTTGTTCCAAATGCAGAGGAAAGCCCGCAAGGACAAAAAAGTACCTGAACCAAATGTTGTGATAATCTTCAAGGACTGCCACATCAGCAAGACGAAGGGCATGGCTACACCAGTCAAAGCCGCTGTTGTAAGTCCTTAATCCTCATGCCTTTTAACTACTACTTACTCTGACTTGTGCATTGAACTGCATGGTTTGCAGCCAATGTCTATTACTCTTTTCAATTTTATACACAATTGTCTTAGCGTATCATTGCACCTTACAAGGTTTAAAAGAGAGGAGTGATGTTCCTTTGATCTTGATCTGTAATCTTGTTCCGTGTTGGACTTGCCCACACAACGTTACAATTGCATGTTTCTCTGTTCTCTATTGTTTTGTGATATGAATGATGTCATACTATGCTCACCATAAACTTTGTCTCTTTATCCTTAGTTGTTAATACAATGTGAAGAAATAGACAATACATTAGCCATGGTACATGGTCATATGTTTGGAACCTGGTTTTATTATGTACTTTGCAGTAAAATACAACTAATATTTTACATGGGTTCACCAGAATAAGTTCTGTATATAGACCAAAGCTATTTTGTTTGGTTTTGATGCCTCCTTAATATCTTCTATTCTGGTACTACTAATGTAAAAACTCAACATTTCAGCAAGCTATGGAAAAAATGGTGGAACTGCCACCTTTTGAAGGTGACGAGGCAACTATAACCGCAGTGTCACCTCTTGCTGCAGTGGGTCAGTACATGTCCACTAACAGTGCCAAAAGCACGTTCCTACATAATACTGGGTTGGTTGTTAAAGCAATCTCGTCCAAACTGCATCATGATCAAGATATGCAAGCTCAAATCAATGTTATATCTGCGCTCCAGACACAAGTCCATTCCCTAACAGAGACCCTTTGTGAAACAAGGAGAAACATTGTTCGATGTCGTCAAGATATGCATGGTTTTGAAACCTGACTATCAGACATTTGCTATGTTGTTCAGGAGCCTAGGAGAAATGAAGGCGAAGGGTGCTCCATCGTACAATACAGCATGAAAACGTAACAGTAAGGTCAAATGAACTGAGCTTCTGAACTTCTAGTGGTGCATTTATCTGCCAGACTATTAACTTTTATGCCAACCTTCCTTTTGTTTTATGGTTGTAATTTGTTTTGTTACGATACAAAATTTGTTCTTAACATGCAGCCACCGGCTGAAGAAAATAGCAACCCATTTTTGTATAGTGTAGGGTGTTCCCTATATTTGCACTAGTGGCGATCTTTGATGCCCAGTGGATGTAATCTGTGCAATCGCCTTAATAGCCTAGCGTTAGTTTCGGGCTTATTTATTTCCTAGTCTTCTTTTTCCCTGGTTTGCTAGTGGCCGCAACAACCATGGGCCATATACGGACCGTGGTAACCTTGACCCTACTACAGGCCGTCAGATAAATGGGCCTCCAATGGGCCATAGAATCGGTGGGCCTCGGGCCATCGGATAAATGGGTCCACATGGGCCGTAAACGGGCGTAATTGGTATCAGCCGAGCACGGTAATGGGTAGTTAACAGGCCAGAGGACAGCAAAGGCTTAATTCTGTCACAGGCGTAATGGGTCGTTAATGGGCCAGAATATAGGACGGGCTGGAAATGGCGCAACGGGTCAACAGGCCACAAACGGGACGATTCTTGCCACGGGCCGAATTTGGCCCATTAAGGGAGCAGGCCAGTAACGGACCAGAAGTAATCGAGGGCCGGAAAGGAGCCCAAGAACGTATGGGCCGTCAGTAGGCCGAAAGCTAATACGGGCTGGAAACGGCCCATGTGAATCATGGGCCGTTAATGGGTACAAAGAAATTTATTGTTCATTATGGGCTAGAGTCACCGTGGGCCACTAAAGGGTCTAAAGTTACGGAAGGCCTCATATGGGCCGAAAGACGTCGTGGGCCATACATGGGCCGAAAGTGAAACGGGCTGGTGTTATATTCAACGGCCCACATGAAATTGTTGGGCCGATTTCGGGAAGGCCCTAACGGGCCGTGAGTTACCTGGCCGTAAAATGGGCTATTTGCGAATAGACCGTTAATAGGCTTTTCATAGGCCGGCCCGCTAACTTTTGACCAAGTCAAACGGGTCGCCCTTTGTAAGCTAAATGGGCCAGTGATGGGCCGTCGCACGTGTCGACATACCATAGGGGCCTATCTAACCCAATGACGAGCTGACACGTGTTTCCTGTGGCCAATGAGAATTTTACATGTGGAAAATCCCCATTGGTCCGGGTTGTTAACGGGTTAGGAAACTTAACCATATTTGGTTAACGATCTAGTCTAGTAGAGGCTTACTAGGGACACAGTGTTTTGTCTATGTATCCACACATGTATCAAGTTTCCGGTTAATACAATTCTAGCATGAATAATAAGCATTTATCATGATATAAGGAAATGTAAAATAACAACTTTATAATTGCCTCTAGGGCATATTTCCTTCACACCGCCGCTCTCAAGGGGAAGCGGACGACTGCCGCGAAGGAGGTGGCCGCTGAAGGGAGTAAGCGGGCGGCAGAGCTGCACAAGAAGCGAAGTGGAGACGTCGTCTTCTTCCCATCAAACCTGGATGCGGATGTATTGGTAGCGAGGTATGGATATATGTGGGGGAGAGAGGTCCCGAAGGGGCATGGAGCACCCAAGGTCCTGGCGGAGGGGCAAGAGGATCCACCAGATTCGTACCGATTCTTTTGCGCATACTTTATCTGCGGTCTCTGCCTCCTTTTCTGACTTCTTTGAAGAAATGATGGTGATCTATGGATTCCATCAATTTCACGCCAAATGCAATGGCGTGCATGGCGATTTTTGCCCACCTGTGCAAGAACTTCGTTGGGGTTGCCCCCAATGTCGATTTGTTCAGGCACTATTTTGTCTCGCGGGTGGAAAACAAAGCTCACCGTTTCGGGAACATAAGCTGGATGCCGCGGGTCGCGAGGGACAAATGGGGTTACCTCCCTAGTCAGCAACGCGGCAGATGGGAAGAATGGAGAGCTGATTGGTGCTGGATCCAGGATAAGGAAGCCCTAGATTTCTGCCAAGCGCGGATAGAGTGCGCTGAACGTGGCAGCGTTTGAAGGGAGGTCGTCCTTTCCGATGATAGGCTCCGCCCGGCAATAAACAGGATCACCCGCCTAAAAGCTGTCGGGCTAACCATTGAGCATGTGGGGCCCGACTTCCTCCTCCATCGTATTGCGCCACTGCAGAAGAGGGACATGTTTGCCTGGCAGTATGTAGACGCCGTAGATAAGATGATATTGCACCCAGGCTTGACCAACAACCTGTCAGTCTAGGGCCATGCTTGGTTGTGTGAACAACTGTTCGGCAGCCTTGGGCCGTTCAAGTTGCCGGCAACTGTCATCCTGCTGAACATCAACTCCGCCAAGGACCAGATTCTAAAATGGATGCCAGACAGCAATGCTCATGGAGTTTCAGGCGATTGGCAACTGCCCGAGCTCAACGAGGAAGTCGCGTGGTCCTCCACCCTGGTGGAAAGGGCCACCAAGGTGGAGATGAATATGTACAAGGCCACCTCCAAGGTGGATGAGGTGTTCATCAAGAAGCGGCTCGAGGAGGATAGGGCATTCCGAGCTGCCACAAAGGCGAAGGCCGAAAAGGCAATGGGGAGAAAGGGGGAGGTGGAAGACGAAGGCCCCTCCAGTGGCAGAAGCAAAGCACAAGCCACGGAAGAGGCTGCCGGGGATGAGCCAGTCAGGAACGAGCCTGCAGGGGACGAGCCTTCCGGGATTGAGGCTCTGGCTGTCACGGCAACAGAGGTCCAGGAGGAAGAGAGGATTGAGGAGGTGGAGCAACCTCAGGAGGAGTGGCTCATGACAGGCCCTCAAGCCCCCAAGCTGGTCCTGGATCCACGCCCTTGCAAGCGGGCCGCCAACTGTGGAGCAGCGGTTCCCGATTCTGCGCCCGCGGCCAAGAAGGTGAAGAAAACTTCCTCCAAGGGCAGCAAGCCGGATGCGGTGCACCGGCAGTCTTCTCGCCTTGCCGAGGCTAAAACCCCTCCCACCAAGCAGCTGGTATCCGCAGGGGTTGATTCTAGCTCCCAGTCTAGCTCGAGCTCTTCGCATAGCTCATCCTCGTCGGAGCCACCTGTGCCCCAATAGGGGCCAAATTTTCGGGAAGCTCCGTTCCTCCGCCTCAGAAGAGTAGGGCGCCCTCACCGCCCACTGAGTTTGAATTGAGTGCCATGCTCATCGATGAAGAGTAAGAGAGAAAAATATCCTTCCCTTGCAATAGTTTCAGTATGCCTGCTTACTCTTGTTGACTGATCTTGCTTGCCGCTGTTGACAGGGAGGAGGAGGAGGAGATAGAGACTCTCATCCCCTGGTCCAAACGTCTTAGGCGTGCGTGGCCATCGAAGACCGTGGAGGACATGGGCCTGGCGGGGAGCAGCACGAACAACCCGTCGCCAAGCCCCCAGCCCAGCCCCCGACATGAGAGCACAGGCTTGGTCCCTCCCCTGGGGAGTGATGCAGGAGAGCCCCCAGCCTCCTCGCCGGAGGAGGGAGAGAGATGACTCAGGACGTGCCCCTCTAAGAGGGGCTTACCCCACCCGCCGATCAAGCCGAGGAACCCCTGATGATGGCTTCCACGGGTGAACTTCCCCAGGACGACGCCATGGTTGTCACGGAAGGGGACGGAAATCTTAGCCCGGTAATCGATGTTGCCGGGGAAACTAGGGCTTTCGCCCGCAGACCTTTCCGGGTAATCCATTTGCACTTCTTCTCCCACTTTTTTTACCATCTCGTCCCATGCTTCTGGCTCCCTAATACTTCTGCTTCTTTATTATTGCTTGTTGTCTTCGCTTGCAGCCCCTCAGGCCGAAGAGCCTGAACTGCTAGAAGAAGTGCCTAGCATAGGGAGAGACGCCACGGATGAAGCTGCCAAGATTGCTGCCGTAGAGGGGTAGGGACACGCTGCCGGAAATGCTCAGGAGTCCCTGGCTGAAATGGAGCGGACCTGACAGCGTGCCAGGGGCGGGGGCGATAGTCGAGGAGAAAATCCCCCTCCAAACCATGGATCCCCTCCCCTCATTTGGTATCGAGGCGAGTGAAGCTCGGTCTGAATCTAGGGCAGCTCGTGAAGAGATTCGGCAGGCTAAGGAGATAGCGGCCGGTAAGCCCTTTCTACTTCAGACCAAGTATGGCGATCCGGACTATGCTCAGCTGAACCAGGTCTGGAGTTCTCCGGATGAATTTTTGGACTTGCCGAAGAGTTCTTCCAATGCGGCGCGATTTTACCATGCACAAGAGGGGTATGCAACGAAGAAGCTTTTCTGGTCACAATTCGGCGCGTCGAAGCGCCCTCTGTTGCTCAATGTACAGATGTCCCAGTGGGCCGAGCTTCATAGGATATCTAGCGACACCATGAAGAACGTCATAATCCGGTTGTGGCCAAGTGAGCCTATTCCGAGTAGTTATTTTGGCCTGGTGCGGCAGCTTGTTGACGCAGTGCCACATATCGACGCTGTGAAGCGGTCGGCGTGCATTGAGGGTGCACAGATGGCCTTTGCCCGAGTTAAAACATTTTGGGAAAAGATGAAGGCCATAGATGTTGCGGCGAGCAGTCCACCCAAGGGCCAGGACCGTAATGAGCCGGAGCACTATTTTGAAGACGTCTTGGATGCCGCCCGCTTGATAGAGGGCCAATGCTCGAAAGATATAATGTTCGAGTGATTTATATAATGATGTAACAGACAACTTTATAGTTAATCTATTTATATTTTGCTCAAAAGCTTGAATTCCTCCTTTGTGGCCGTTTTAGTACAATCTGAAAGTTTTCCAGTCGTCGGCTTCAGCCCCCTCGTAGGAAGTACGGGGGTGTTCGGAGAAGCATTTAATCACTGTTTATCCAACATCTTGGTCCATAAAGGAGGTGATAATGCGGCGAACCAGGCAATCGGACTATAGGGCGTTAACACTTTCACTTAGCCATAGGAGTTTTATGGTGGGGCTACAACATAGCCCCTGGTATGTATACGGCGCATAGTGCTTTACATATGTTGATCTAAAAAAGATCCCTCGTGTGACACGGAGAATCACTAAAGATTCGAATAAGTCGTCAAGTGGTTGACCAGCTCTCGCCGCATCATGACAGTCAGTTTTCGGCATTCTCTACTGAGGTGCTCATCCGGTCTAGGCCACGGCACAATCGCAGTAGTTCTCCCTTCACTACCCTAGCCGATAGAGCGGAACGTAGAGTAGCAAGCACAGGATCCGGGCAACCCAACTATTGACCAAAGACAATGATTCGGAGCTGATGCATATAAGGCTAAACTTGCGACGCCGAAGTACGCTATAGAGTTGTTCGGACTTTTACTGGCGGCTCGTTTGTTCCCATACCGGGTGTCGGTGTCAAAACCGGCGGATCTCGGGTAGGGGGTCCCGAACTGTGCGTCTAAGGCGGATGGTAACAGGAGGCGGGGGACACAATGTTTACCCAGGTTCGGGCCCTCTCGATGGAGGTAATACCCTACTTCCTGCTTGATTGATCTTGATGATATGAGTATTACAAGAGTTGATCTACCACGAGATCGTAGAGGCTAAACCCTAGAAGCTAGCCTATGATTATGATTGTTGTTGTCCTACGGAGTAAACCCTCCGGTTTATATAGACACCGGAGGGGGCTAGGGTTACACAGAGTCGGTTACAAGGGAGGAGATCTACATATCCGAATTGCCAAGCTTGCCTTCCATGCAAAGGAGAGTCCCACCCGGACACGGGGCGAAGTCTTCAATCTTGTATCTTCATAGTCCAACAGTCCGGCCAAAGTATATAGTCCGGCTGTCTGAGGACCCCCTAATCCAGGACTCCCTCAGTGGCCCCTGAACCAGGCTTCAATGACGATGTGTCCGGCGCGCAGATTGTCTTCGGCATTGCAAGGCGGGTTCCTCCTCCGAATACTTCATAGAAGATTTTGAACACAAGGATCGTGTTCGGCTCTGCAAAACAAACTCCACATACCACCGTAGAGAGCATAATATCCCACAAATCTAATCTGCTGACAAATTTCATAGTGTGACATCACGCCACGGCCCGGTCATTATTCGAACCGTTTTTCTCAACCAGCTACTGCACATATTGCGCGGCGGTTTTATTGGCACGTCTTGTCGAAGCAGATATCGTGTCCCCTTATCACGGGATTCTCATCAATACGGGTGTGGGTAACCCAACCGTGCCATCAATCACGGCGCTTGGGGAATAAGCGCATTTACCAGGCAAGTGGGGAGGCGCACAGTTTCCACTGCCCTTATAAAAGGACAAGGATTCCTCTTTTTCACCCACGCCTTCTTCTTCCCCTGCCCACTCATTCTCACGCACTCGAGCTCCAGCGCCCAAGTTCTCATCTTCTCCGCAAAGCCATTCCAAACATGTCCGGAGCGGGGGGCAAGTGGATGGTCTGCTCCGTTACGGAGGACGACATTACGAAGCTCCGAGAAGCAGGATACCTGGCCGCAGACATCGCGCACCGGCTCCCAGACGCGGGACAGATCGTCCCTACTCCAGAACCCCATGAGAGAGTTGTATTCCTTACCCACTTTGTCCGCGGGCTGGGATTTCCCCTCCATCCATTTGTTTGTGGGCTCATGTTCTACTACGGGCTGGACTTCCATGATCTGGCCCCTAATTTTATCCTCAACATCTCGGCGTTTATCGTCGTGTGCGAGGCCTTCCTCCGCATCAAGCCCCACTTCGGCCTGTGGCTGAAGACCTTCAACGTGAAACCGAAGATAGTGGTCGGCCAGCAAGCGGAGTGCGGAGGCGCCATGGTGGGCAAAATGCCCAACGTCACCTGGCTCGAAGGCTCCTATGTGGAGACCGTGAAGGGGTGGCAATCGGGGTGGTTTTACATCACCGAGCCACGCGACACCAACTGGGTGGCGGCCCTCGAATTTTGATCCGGCATCCCTATGTGGCTCACCTCCTGGAAAGAGAAGGGCCTATCCTGGGGTTCGTCGGTGGAGCTGACCGGACTCCAGAGCTGTGTCAAAAATATGATAAGCAAGAAAATCAAGCTTGTCAACGTGGTCCATGTCATGCTCTTCCGCCGGATCCTTCCATGCCAAAGATGGGCATTCAATATGTGGGAGTTCGACCCGGCCAAGCACCAGACACTGCGAGAGCTTTTCGACACGACGCACAAAGATATCTGGAAGGTGCTATTCAAGTCTGCTGAGGTACCTCCTTCCCTTACCGAGGATCGCGGACTTAGCGCAAAGCGCCCTGCCAATCTGGTAAGCTCTTTATGTCTCATAAGATGTTCCTTTCCCCAGTATAATCATGTGAGGGATCTGAGCCTCCACGCCATTTAACAGGACTGGGTCGCGACAGCGGAGCGGATCGATTGTCCGGCCCCACTGCCGGAAGATCCAGCAAGGGCTCTCTTAACGGAGATGCTGGTTCCGGTGCCCTATGAGGCACCGGAGAAGAAGGCCAAGAAGAAGGCCGCGGGGACCAGGAAAGGTCTCCGGCGCAAGGTTGTATCGGACTCATCGTCTGATAACACCGAAGCGCCCTCCTCCCACGAAAACAAGGAGGAGGAAGAGGAAAGTTCTCCCCCCTCCAGCCGGGGGAGACAGGAAAAGGAAGGCCATCCCATCTGAGGAGGCCAAAGGGTCCAAGAAGGGAAGGACCCTCCTTCCGGACTACTCCACAACAGCCGCTTACAGCGACGAGGAGTGGTTGCCCAGGGACAAGCCCCTGGCGAAGTCGTAAGTATTCGGATACCATAATAGTTCTGGTATGTTCTGTTTTATCGCTTCTTATCATGCCAAACATGATCATGCAGTCCCTCCAAAGACCATATCGACGTATCCTCTTCGGATGGGTCTTTGGGCCAGTCGGCGATGAACAGCGATTCACTCCCGACCGCCACCTCCCCCCACCCTACGGACGGCGTTGAGGTGTTGTCTCAAAGGGCACTGAACCAAGGGGAGATAGTCCTAGAGGCGCCCCAAGGCGACATCCCGGACCCTGGGCGCATGGGGAGCAAGACTCCCATGGGCTCTAATGACGGGGGCAGCAAGTTTGGCCCCCAACCGAATACTGCGCCGGAACCTCCAGTGGTTCCGAACTCTATCAGGCGACCCCTCGCTAAGGGGGGCGAGCCGTCTATGCCGATGGCCTCTGTCCATCCAGAGGCATCGGACAACTTGCTGGAAGCGCTTCGCGGTGCTTCCATTGACGAAGAGCACCGCACTGTCATGAGTGCGGTGGTCGAGAAGGTTTAGTCCGCCAAAAGCGGACTGACTGAAGCCTGTGCCAGCCTCCTAACAGGCTTTGAGGTAAGTAATCAAGTTATAAAAAATGTTATAGCATAGACAGTAGCCCCTGATGCTCTGTTTGGCGTTCGCAAAGAAAGGCCGAACAGAGGATCAAATAATAATCACATGAGTCTAATCAGAATATGTCTATGTAAATAAGCAGGCTTCGCTGCTGGCCGCTGTCACTCGTACTGCGGAGGTCTCCACACTGAAGCGGGGCCTTGAGCGGTCTGAGGAAGAGCTCGGCCTTACTAAGAGGCAGCTCGAAGAGAACAAAGGTAAGTGATACCCCGTCTGTATATTGATAAAGAAAAAAAGAAGGTGGTTGTTAGATCGTAGGATCGTCATGAATTTTGCTAGGGGCCACGACCGAAGTGGCGGTCCTGAAGAAGGCGCTGTCCGAGGCCGAAGACAAAGCGACCAAGGAGCGCACCGAGCGCGAGAAGCAAGAGGCCCGAGTTGGCGAGGTTCAGCAAGAGCTCCAGGATTTCGTCAAGAAATACGAGTCCTTGGAGCGTGACTCTAAGACGCAAGGGTCCGAGCTTGCGAAGGCCCTCGAGAACGCACAAAATGCAAGGCCGAAGCCCAAAAGGCCCTCCAGGAGATTCAGGCGGTCAAGAAGATAGCGGCGGGTAAGGCATTCATTATGCAAAGCAAGCATGTGAAGGAAACTTTCCTTTTACTTACCCGAGTTTGGAGCTCTCCAGGAGCGTTCGTAGATCTACCCAGCAGTGTGTCGGATGCCGCGGAGTTCTATCGGGCCGAGGAAGGGAGCTCGACGGAGAAGTTGTTCTGGTCTCAGTATACTGGGATCGAACATCCGATGCCCTTGAGCGACCAGTTGAAGCAACTGGTCGAGCTTCACAAGGCGGCCGAACAGGCCATGAAGGGTCTCATAGTCTGGATGTGGCCTGGCAAGCCCCTGCCTGGCAGCTACTTCGGTCTGGTAAGGCGGCTTGTGAATGCCTGCCCACGGTTTGAAGTCATAAAGCGGTCCGTCTGCATTGAGGGTGCGCACAGGGCCTTTGCCCGGGCGAAAGTGCACTGGGCGAAGATGGATGCCGAAAAGCTGGTGAAGGAGGGGCCGCCGGAGGGCAAGGAGCATCGCCACCCTGAAAAGTATTATGACAGTGTCCTGAAGGGTGCTCGCGTTGTGGCAGAGGAATGTGCTAAGGATGTAATATTTGAATGAATGTACTCATGTGATCCTACAATATGAAAACGAGTTCATGTGCGTTGTATAACGCTTGTTGATTTAAAATATTACCTTCTGTGCGGCCGTTTATAAAATCTGAGAGTTGGCTAGTCGTCGGCTTCTGCCCCATGTAACTAGTACTGAGGTGTTCGGGATAAACCTGATCACTCTTTATCCCAGTTTTGGGTCCTTCGAAGGAGGTGTTCAGCACAACGAACCAGGCAATCGGACTATAAAGCTTTATCACTCTCACTTAGCCATAGAAGTCTACAATTTTAAATTTTGGCGAAGCCCCTAGTATTCAGAAGGCCGAACTTGGGGCGCTATGTACGCCTAAATCGGGCAAGGCCGACTCCTCGCCCAAAGCGGAAAAAATCTTTAAGGATTTGAGGCCTCTCGAACAGCGACCAGCTCTCGCTGCATCATGACAGTCAGTTTTCAGCTTTCTCTACTGAGGTGCTCGTCCGGAAGAACCGGGACACAATCGTAGTAGTTCTCCCAGTGCTACCTTAGCCGATATAGTGGAACGTAAGGTACCAAAACATGGGAGCCGGGCAAACCCAACTATTGACCCAAGACATGATTCGGAGCTGATGCATACAATGCTATAAGTTCGGGGTGCCGCACTGTCGAAAGTGTTCGGACTTTTCTTGCCGTGTTATGGGGTACAATGAAGCCCCTGGCGCACTGGACGTACCAGAATGTACGGGTGCAATTTGTCGTAAATAAGCAGACATGGGGAAAAAAGATGAAGAAATGCAATAATAAGCTAATGCTGTACATTGTTATTTAAATGATACGTCAAAGCGTATGTATACAAGTAGTGCAATAAGCAAAAATAGGACTATTTGACATGTCCTATCCAAGGGCAAGCTGCGTGTGGGTATGTAAAACAGGTATAGCGATCGTTATCAGAGACCACCTAGGGATTACCTTGTACGTCAAAGCTTCTTGCTTCCTTGGTGTTTCCTTCCCGTGATGGGTCCGATAGTCAGGCTATCAGAAAGGGCTTCCAGAGAATAGGGTCCTGAAAGGAAGAAAATGGTAAAGATATTCGGGTCCTGAGGCAGTTGAGCTGCATTGTGGGCCGTGCCATAGTTGTGCCTCCGCCTATGCCCATGGTATCTTGAGTGCGTAATTATGTACGCGCGGCACAAATTTCGCCGCTTGACTGGGACTAGGATGGAGGCCGAATTGCTAGGCGAGCTCTGAACGTGCCTGGCGATCCTGTTGCAGGGTACTCCGGACTCGCTTGAAGGTGTCCGGGGGCTTGTTCGCCGAATTGGCGGTTGGCCTCAGAAGGCTGCTTTGTACTTCCGCTGCGAGGGCTGCGGTGTGCTCTTCCGTGCGGAGCGAGCGTTCTATGTTTCCATTAACTGTTATAACCCCGCGAGGTCCTGCCATTTTGAGCTTAAGGTATGCATAATGCGGTACCGCATTGAATCTAGCAAATGCGGTTCGTCCGAGTAGTGCGTGATAGCCACTGCGGAAGGGGACGATATCAAAGATTAATTCCTCGCTTCGGAAGTTGTCCGGAGATCCGAAGACCACTTCCAGTGTGATTGAGCCCGTGAAACAGGCCTCTACACCAGGTATGACACCTTTGAAGGTGGTTTTTGTGGGTTTGATCCTCGAGGGGTCTATACCCATTTTGCACACTGTATCCTGATAGAGCAGGTTCAGGTTGCTGCCACCGTCCATAAGGACTTAAGTGAGGTGAAATCCGTCAATGATGGGATCAAGGACCAATGCGGCAGAACCGCCATGACGGATACTAGTGGGGTGGTCCCTGCGATCGAAAGTGATCGGACAAGAAGACCATGGGTTGAACTTTGGGGCGACTGGCTCCATCGCATAGACGTCCCTTAGTGCACGCTTCCGTTCCCGCTTCGGAATATGGGTTGCGTATATCATGTTCACCGTTTTCACTTGGGGAGGAAATTTCTTCTGTCCTCCTGTGTTCGGCGGCCGGGGCTCCTCCTCGTCGTCGCTATGCATCCCCTTTTCCTTGTTTTCGGCATTCAAATTGCCGGCCTGTTTGAACACCCAGCATTCTCTGTTGGTGTGGTTGGCTGGCTTCTCGGGGGTGCCGTGAATTTGACATGAGCGATCGAGTATGCGGTCCAAGCTGGACGGGCCCGGATTGCTTCTTTTGAACGGCTTTTTCTGCTGACCGGATTGCAGTGTCTTCGGCGTTGTCGCCGTTGTTGCGGCGCTTGTGTCTATTGTGACGTGGTCTACCGTTGCTATCTTTGGCATCTGAATTGCCAGGATTTCTTGATGTGTTGTTGCTGCGAGCCAGCCAGCTGTCCTCGCCCGCGCAAAAGCGGGTCATGAGTGTCGTGAGGGCTGCCATGGACTTCGGCTTCTCTTGGCTGAGGTGTCGGACGAGGCACTCATCACGGATGTTATGCTTAAATGCCGCCAAGGCCTCGGCATCCGGACAGTCGACAATTTGGTTCTTTTTAGTTAGGAACCGAGTCCAGAATTTCCTGGCTGATTCCCCTGGCTGTTGGGTTATGTGACTCAAGTCATCAGCATCCGGTGGTCGCACGTAAGTGCCCTGGAAGTTGTCAAGGAATGCGTCTTCCAAATTCTCCCAACTGCCAATAGAGTTTGTCGGCAGGCTATTCAGCCAATGCCGAGCCGGTCCTTTGAGTTTTAGTGGGAGGTACTTGATGGCATGTAGATCGTCACCGCGGGCCATGTGGATGTGGAGGAGGAAATCTTCAATCCATACCGCGGGGTCTGTTGTACCATCATATGATTCAATGTTCACGGGTTTAAATCCTTCTGGGAATTTGTGATCCATCACTTCATCAGTGAAGCATAGGGGGTGTGCGGCGCCTCTGTGCCGGGCTATGTCATGACGCAGTTCATACAAGTCTTGTCTGCTGTATTCGGCCCGGCCGGATTTGCTTTTAGTATATCCAGCGTGACGATCGTCGTCATGCGTTGGGGCGCGCCCCCATGATCTGTAGATCGATCTTGTATGTCCTGCTTTGTTTTCCAATATGTCTTGCAGGTCCTGCGTGTTGCCCCGGGCCTTGGTGTTTTTGTTTGACTGGCGACGGGGTGCGGGCTGGACTTCAGGCTGATATGCTGCTCTGTCTCGGCTACGAGGTGGCCGATCAGCCGCATCATACGCTGGTAGTGTAGGTTTTAATGCTTCCTCCTCGAGTTGGGGTAGCAACCTGCGCTTTGGGTAACACTTGGTTGGGCACTCGAGTTCGTATTCCTCGGCCGCCAGGACCTCGGTCCATCTATCCGCTAGCAGATCTTGGTCAGCTTGAAGCTGTTGTTGCTTTTTCTTCAGGCTTTTTGCTGTGGCTATAAGTCGGTGCTTGAAGCGCTCCTGTTCGATGGGATCCTCGGGCACGATAAATACTTCGTCGCCGAGGCTCACCTCGTCTTCGGAGAGGGGCATGTAATTTTCATCCTCTGATTCTCCATCTGCTGCCTGTTCCTTAGGGCTAGCTTGCCCATCCTCCCACTCGAAACCTGGCTGGAGGGGATTGTCTTCGTCTTCGGCAATATTCGCAGCGTTATTGTCTCTTGTGCCGGTATTGCTGCTTTTGCTATGGCGGGGCTTAGAGCGGCGCCGATGACGTCGGTGCTTAGATTGCTTCTCGGGGGGATTATCCTCCGTTGCCTTATTGCCATCGCTTTCTTTGGGGGTGCCCACCATGTATATATCATATGATGAGGTGGCAGTCCAGCGCCCTGTGGGCGGTGGTTCCTGTTCGTCTCATGCATCGTCGTCCATACCGTCGATGTCTTCGGAGCCGAAATCGAGCATGTCGGTTAAGTCGTCGACAGTGACTATTAAGTGGGTGGTGGGTGGGGAACGAATTTCTTCGTCGTCAGCTTCCCACTCAAGCCGGACATAGTTCAGCCAAGGGTCTCCTGACAAGGAGAGAGACCTTAATGAATTTAGCACATCGCCCAGGGGCGAGTGCTGAAAGATATCCGCGGAGGAAAACTCCATGATCGGTGCCCATTCAGATTCGATAGGCACGGACGCAGGCGGTTCGGAGCCCGTGGCCGGGGACGAATCCAAGTGTCCGGCAACACAAGTTTCATAGGAAGTGAAGTCAGTATTCGGCTCTATCGCCGCTGAGTGTGCGGCCTTCGTGGCAGGGTCCACCCACCCGTCCTCGGACGGCGCGATCTGCTCCAGCTTGAGGGCCGGAGTAGCTATAGGTGTGATCTCCCGAACACCGTCTGACGGCAGAGCTAAGTCATGCTCATCGTGACTGTGCGGCGCACCTGACATGGGTTCGAATCCGTCGAAGATCAAGTCTCCGCGGATGTCGGCAGTATAGTTCAAGCTTCCAAACCTGACCTGATGACCAGGGGCGTAGCTCTCGATCTGCTCCAGATGGCCAAGCGAGTTGGCCCGCAGTACGAAGCCGCCGAATATGAAGAGCTGTCCGGGGAGGAAAACCTCACCCTGGATCGCATCGTTGCCGATGATATAAGGGGCCATCAAGCCTTTATCGTGACGGCATAGTGGAACTCTCAATGAAAGCACCAATGTCGGTGTCAAAACCGGCGGATCTCGGGTAGGGGGTCCCGAACTGTGCGTCTAAGGCGGATGGTAACAGGAGGCGGGGGACACAATGTTTACCTAGGTTCGGGCCCTCTCGATGGAGGTAATACCCTACTTCCTGCTTGATTGATCTTGATGATATGAGTATTACAAGAGTTGATCTACCACGAGATCGTAGAGGCTAAACCCTAGAAGCTAGCCTATGATTATGATTGTTGTTGTCCTACAGACTAAACCCTTCGGTTTATATAGACACCGGAGGGGGCTAGGGTTACACAGAGTCGGTTACAAGGGAGGAGATCTACATATCCGAATTGCCAAGCTTGCCTTCCACTTAAAGGAGAGTCCCACCCGGACATGGAACGAAGTCTTCAATCTTGTATCTTCATAGTCCAACAGTCCGGCCAAAGTATATAGTCCGGCTGTCCGAGGACCCCCTAATCCAGGACTCCCTCACCGGGCCCCTGGCAAGTTATGCCGAGGCGCGTCTTGTAAGGTAGTCGTTACGGCCGGACTCATTTCAGAAAGAGCATAAAAGATTAGTTCGGATAAAGTTTACTGGGAGCGGAGCAATATGCCAATGATAAATATATAAAAAGAGTAAAAACTACAACTGTCGGGGAAACGACACCTATGGGATCACAAGAATCCCTACTACGGTTGCCGGGGCGCGGGGTTGCAAGAAGAGCAGGATCAGTAGTCAGCACAAGGATCGTTTACCCAGGTTCGGGCCTCGAGGATGCGTAAAACCCTAGTCCTGCTTTGGTGGGTGTATTTCAGAGAGTTCTTGAGCTCTCGAACTAGCTGTGGTGAGTGCGTGGTTCCAAAGAGCTGAATCCTTCTCCAGTATGCCATGGGCCTCCTTTTATAGTCGAAAGGGGCTGCCACAGTGGCATACAGGAGGTGGAAAGGCGCACGGTGCTATGAGCTTATCACTCGCATTACAGGACAAGTCGCATTTAATGCGCCGCTGAGGTGTCCCCTAGCTTTATCGGGGACGGGGGCGAGGCCCGTCCCGTCCGTCGCCGCTCCTCCTCGCTTCGACGCGCACCCTGGCTAGCGATGCGTGCGGTGCCATGTAGGCAGGCAGGCAGCTGAGGTGGCGCGGTGGTAGGGTCTTCACGAAGATCTGCATGCCGCCACGCAGGCGCCTGCTGAGTTGGCCTGGAAGCTGCATGTTGCCACGCAGGTGCCTGCCCAGCTGGTTTGGGCTGGCAGCTACATGCGAACGGTGGTGGAGACTTGGCCGGTGCGGGCCTGGCAGTGGTCCTGCCGGCGTCTTTGGCGAGAGCCTTGCCGGGAGGCCCCAGCAAGGGTCTTGTCGTGGCGCGCTGTCGTCCCCGGCAAGGATCTTGCCGGGGGTCTCGTGGCTTTCCTCGGCAAGGATCTTGCCGAGGATCGTCGTCTTCTAATCCTCATCTGATCTTAGGTGTTCCTTGTCTTCACAAAGATCTGCATGCCACCATGGAGGTGCCTCCCGAGCCCTGGCCCAACGTGATGTTGGAGACCGTGGGCTCAAGGGTGGCTCGCTCTGTTGGTGTGGGGCAAGCTGCCCCGGCAAGGGTCTTGCCGGGGGAAACTGCTCTGCCCCTCTGCCTCTTTGCGTTCTCGGTCTTGGCGTTGCTCTGGCTATCTTGGGCTTCGGTTTTTCCTTGGTTCACCTCCCCTGTTCTACTTGGTGTGACCATGGGCGCGGCTCCGACTGCCTGTGCACAGGTAAAGGGGTACAAAAGTGTGCCCCTCCTTGTGTACACCGACAACAACCCAGCTATTTGACATGCTCGGGGTTGGGAACAGAGGAAAAAGGGCATGGTACAGGCTCAAAAGAGAGAGTGCGGTCTACAAAAGCTTATTTTGGACCTCCTGTCGCACGTCTGCGCCGCCCGTCCTCGGGGAGGGGAATCCTTAACGGGAGTGGCCCCGTAGGTGAGTGTGCGGGTCCGAACTTCGAGAGAGTCCAATGTAGATGTTGTCCTGATGGTCACCTGTTTTTAGGAAATGATACTGAAAAATAAGAAAGACGGACAAGAACGTTACAGGGATTCTTGCAGGGTTGTCCATATTGTGCTTCCACCGATGCCCATGGTATCTTGAGTGCATAGTGATGTACGCGTGGTGTGAACTTTGCCAGTACAGTAGGTGGGCGGCGGAAGCCGAACTGCTATTTCCGTTCTGGGAGTTGTCGAACTTCAGAGGGAAAGTGTTTCTGGCCCCTGGTGTTCGGCTGGCGAGCCGATCCGTTGTCTCTATCGCCTGGTGGCCTCCTCCCCTTGTGATCGGCATTGAGCTTGCCTGCCTGCTTGAGGACCCAACAGTTTCTGTTGGTATGATTAGCTGGCCTATCAGGGTGACCGTGAATCTGACAAGGTCGGTCCAATATCCTGTCAAGGGCGGATGGTCCATCCTGGTTTGCCTTTAGTGGCTTCTTCTGTTGACCGGGCTTCGGATTGTGAAATCCGGCATTCACCGCTGTGTCGCAAGTATTACTACGACTGTTGTGTTTGGTTCGTCGTGGCTTACCGTTGTCGTCTTGAATTTCGGAAGTGCCCGGGTCGCTGGCGTTGTTGCTTTTACGAGCGAGCCAGTTGTCTTCTCCCGCACAAAAGCGAGTCATTAGAGCGGTAAGGGCTATCATGGACTTGGGTCCTTCCTGGCCGAGGTGACGCGCTAGCCATTCATCCCGGACGCCATGTTTGAAGGCTGCGAGGGCTTCTGCGTCCAGACAGTCGCCAATTTGGTTCTTTTTGACTAAGAACCTAGTCCAGAGCTCCCTGACTGACTCGCCGGGATTCTGGACAATATGACTTAAGTCATCAGAATTTAGAGGCCGGACATATGTTCCTTGGAGGTTTTCTCGAAAGGCGTCTTCCAAGTCTTCCCAGCTACCAATAGAATTTTCTGGTAAACTATTTAGCCAGTAGCGAGCTAGCCCCTTAAGCTTGAGAGGTATGTATTTAATGGCATGAAGGTCGTCTCCGCGAGCCATGTGAATATGGAGGAGGTAATCCTCAATCCATACCGCGGGATCTATTGTTCCATCGTATGATTCGATGTTAATGGGTTTGAACCCGTCTGGGAATTCATGCTCCATTACCTCGTCGGTGAAGCAGAGAGGGTGTGCGGCTCCTCTATGTTGGGCCACACTATGAAGCACCTCCGGCGGACTCCGCTTACGGAGTTCGGACCGGGCGTTGTCAGCTCTGTAGTGTTCGAATGGGTGACCATTATAGTCGGTCAGGGTGTATCTCCGTGATCTGTACATCAATCTTGTGTGCCCTGCTCTATCCTCCGGGTCTTGGTTGATGTCGCGAGTGTTCCCTCGAGCTGTTTTGCTCTGGATTTGACGGCCGGATGGGTTGGTATGTTGCTCTGTTTGGGCTGCTGCTTTGTCTAGACCGAACTATGGCCGGCCTGCTGATGTCTACTACGCAACCTTCTCCTTGTAGACGTTGTTGGGCCTCCAAGTGCAGAGGTTTGTAGGACAATAGCAAATTTCCCTCAAGTGGATGACCTAAGGTTTATCAATCCGTGGGAGGCATAGGATGAAGATGGTCTCTCTCAAGCAACCCTGCAACCAAATAACAAAGAGTCTCTTGTGTCCCCAACATACCCAATACAATGGTAAATTGTATAGGTGCACTAGTTTGGCGAAGAGATGGTGATACAAGTGCAATATGGATGATAGATATAGGTTTTTGTAATCTGAAAATATAAAAATAGCAATGTAACTAATGATAAAAGTGAGCGTAAACGGTATTGCAATGATAGGAAACAAGGCCTAGGGTTCATACTTTCACTAGTGCAAGTTCTCTCAACAATAATAACATAATTTGATCATATAGTTATCCCTCAACATGCAACAAAGAGTCACTCCAAAGTCACTAATAGCGGAGAACAAACGAAGAGATTATGGTAGGGTACGAAACCACCTCAAAGTTATTCTTTCCGATCAATCCATTGGGCTATTCCTATAAGTGTCACGAACAGCCCTAGAGTTCGTAGTAAAATAACACCTTAAGACACACATCAACCAAAACCCTAATGTCACCTAGATACTCCAATGTCACCTCAAGTATCTGTGGGTATGATTATACGATATGCATCACACAATCTCAGATTCATCTATTCAACCAACACGTATAACCTCAAAGAGTGCCCCAAAGTTTCTACCGGAGAGTCAAGACGAAAACGTGTGCCAACCCCTATGCATAGGTTCATGGGCGGAACCCGCAAGTTGATCACCAAAACATACATCAAGTGAATTAATAGAATAACCCATTGTCACCACGGTTATCCCACACAAGACATACATCAAGTCTTCTCAAATCATTAAAGACTCAATCCGATAAGATAACTTCAAAGGGAAAACTCAATCCATTACAAGAGAGTAGAGGGGGAGAAACATCATAAGATCCAACTACAATAGCAAAGCTCGCGATACATCAAAATCGTATCACCTCAAGAACACGATAGAGAGAGATCAAACACATAGCTACTGGTACATACCCTCAGCCCCGAGGGTGAACTACTCCCTCCTCGTCATGGAGATCGCCGGGATGATGAAGATGGCCACCGGTGAGGGATCCCCCCTCTGGCGGGGTGCCAGAACAGGGTCCCGATTGGTTTTTGGTGGCTACAGAGGCTTGCGGCGGCGGAACTCCCGATCTATTCTGTTCCCCGATCGTTTTAGGGTATATGGATATATATAGGCAGAAGAAATATGTCAGGGGAGCCACGAGGGGCCCACGAGGGTGGAGGGCGCGCCCAGGGGGGTGGGCACGCCCCCCTACCTCGTGCCTTCCTCGTTGATTCCCTGACGTGCACTCCAAGTCCCTTGGATTGCTTCTGTTCCAAAAATAACTTTCCCGAAGGTTTCATTCCGTTTGGACTCCGTTTGATATTCCTTTTCTGCGAAACACTGAAACAAGGGAAAAACAGAAACTGGCACTGGGCTCTGGGTCAATAGGTTAGTCCCAAAAAATAATATAAAAGTGTATAATAAAGCCCATAAACATCCAAAACAGAAAATATAATAGCATGGAACAATCAAAAATTATAGATACGTTGGAGACGTATCACCCGCCGCACTGTTCGACGGTGGTGTGGCATCCAGCGCCCTGCCATCGTATTGGGAGAGCCACCTGCCCTTTGGGTGGCTTTTGTCTGGGCTACGAAGGCCGTATTCTTCGGCGGCCAGGACCTCGGTCCATCTATCATTGAGCAAATCTTGGCTTGCTTGAAGTTGCAGCTGCTTCTTCCTTAAGCTCCTTGCAGTGGCTATAGGCCGGCGTTTGAAACGCTCCTGCTCGAGAGGTTCCTTAGGCACGATAAAATCCTCGCTGCCGAGGATCTCCTCTTCCTCGGAGGGTGGGAGATAATTGCTGTCCTCCGAGTCTCCATATGTGTCCTGTTCATCAGGGTTGTCTTGCCCGCTTTCCTGTTCCTCCTGTTCAGATTCTACCTCAACAGGGTCTGCATTGTCCGGAGTGTTGTCTTTTCTGGTGCTAGCAGTGTTTTCTCTTGGGCGATGTGGCTTGGAGCGGCGCCGTGGGTGCCGGTGTTCGGACTGTGTACCAGGAGGTTTATTCTCAACTGGATCCTTCTCATCATCGGGTGTGTCTATCATACACACATCATACCAGGAAGTGGCCATCCCGTGTCTAGCGGGTAGCGAGCTCTGGCCCTGCCCCTCATCATCGTCCATACCGGCGATGTCTTCGGAGCGGGGGTCAGGCGTATTGGTTGGGTCTTCGACGGTGGCTATGAAGTGGGTGGCGGGTGGGAAGCAAAATTCTCCATCATCCGCCATAAGTTCGAACCGAACATAGTTCGGCGACGAGCCGTCTGCCAGGGATAGGTTTTTTATTGAGTTTAGTAGGGCGAGTGTTGGAAGACATCTGCGGCGCTGAACTTGAAGATCGATAGCCGATCGAGTTCGGTATCCGCGGGCTCGCAGGGTTCGGAACTCGACACCGGAGAAGAGTCCGGGGTTCCGTTGATGCATATGTCGTACGCAGTGGAATCTGCGAGCGGCTCCAACGCCGCAGAATCGGTAGCCCCCACGATGGGGTTAAGCTTCCCATCTTCGGGGGACTTGATCAGCTCCGGATCTAAGGCCAGAGTTGCTGCAGAGCACTCTCCTGGATGCGGCCCGATGACAGGTTTAAGCCATGTCCATCGGGGCAGCGGGGAGTGATTGCCACGGTCTCGAATCCGTCGAAGATCAAGTCTCCGCGGATGTCCGCAACATAGTTCAAGCTTCCGAATCTGACATGATGGCCAGGGGCGTAGCTGTCAATCTGCTCCAGATGGCCGAGCGAGTTGGCCCGCAGTACGAAGCCGCCGAACACGAAGATCTGTCCGGGGAGAAAGGTTTCTCCCTGGACAGTGTCATCATCGACGATTGAAGGGGCCATCAAACCTTTTGACGACGGCACAGTGGAACTCTCAATGAAAGCACCAATGTCGCTGTCAAAACCGGCGGACCTCGGGTAGGGGGTCCCGAACTGTGCGTCTAGGATCGATGGTAACAGGAGACGGGGGACACGATGTTTACCCAGGTTCAGGCCCTCTCTATGGAGGTAATACCTACTTCCTGCTTGATTGATCTTGATGAATATGAGTGTTACAAGAGTTGATCTACCACGAGATCTTAATGGCTAAACCCTAGAAGCCTAGCCTATATGTATATGGTAATGAATCTGTCCTATCCGGACTATGCTCTCCATTTTATATAGACACCGGAGAGATCTAGGGTTACAAGGAGTCGGTTACATAAGAAGGAATCTTCACAGCTGGCCGCCTAGCTTGCCTTCCACGCCAAGGAGAGTCCAATCCGGACACGAGTATGGTCTTCGATCTTCATGTCTTCACAGCCCATCAGTCCGGCCCATGGATAACAGACCGGACACCCGAGGACCCCTTAGTCCAGGACTCCCTCACCGCCAGCAATGGCAGGTGCTCAAGGAGCAGCGCAAGTCCGCCAACAAGGTGGACCAGCAGCTGAGGGACAAAGGCAGCGAGTTGCGTGACTAACATGGCAAGGAGTTCCAGGTCCTGATGAGGCCACAGGAGACAATTTCGGTAGCGAGGGAGGATGTTATTGCCTGGGAGGCCCGCCCGGCGGAGCGCAAAGTGCTTCTAGACGCCAAGTAGCAGAATATCTCTTCTCAGGTGGAGAAGCTCGAGGCCACCCTCCGCGCCAAGGACGACGATCTGGAATCCCTCGTGCAGCAGCGCACCAAGGAGCTAGAGGACAAACACAAGGCCACTCTGGATGCCCTCACTACTAATTCTGCTTCCCAACTGAAGAAGCTCGCTGATGACCTTGCTACTGCATCCACCGCCAAGACCGACCTTGACCAACAGGTGGCCAAGCTGACCGAAGAGCTTGTCGGGAGCACCTAGGAGGTCACGACCCTCAAGGAGGAGGCACAGAAAGCAGAGACCCTTTTGAAGGATATACAGTTGTAGCTCTCCTCCAAGAGCCAAGGCCTTGAGACTGCCAACTGCACCATTGAAGACCTGAAGGCCAGGATGGGCACCTTGGAGAGCTCGGTAGAATCCAGTGGGGCCCGTGAGCAGCAGCTAACAAAAGACTGGACACTGCAAGGCATCTTCAGAAGGATGCAGAGGACAAGCTGGCGAATCATTCCGAGCAGGTCGACCTCTGTATCAAGAGCTTGATTGACATTGCCGAGCGTCTCACTGCCCAAACTGCACCTATGGGCATGGAAGGGTCAGTCTTCTCGACCAGCAAGCAGGAGGTCCCCAACGTCAAGATAGGGGTCTTCTTCAATGAGATGATCGAAAAGGTGAAGGTGCATGAGGAGGGAAGGACCGGCCGCTTCATGACTAAATATCGGAAGCTTGCCCGCAATGCCCTCCTCATGGTTCTGAGCAACATCGCCTGCCGTCATCTGGACCTCGACCTTGTCGATGGCTTCAGGAAGCCACCGGAGGGCGCAGATGTTTCTGCTGCCGAGGAGAAGTCTGCCCCCTCGCCGACAAGGTCCTTTCCATCCCAATGGCTCCATGAGGTCGCCAGACCCGGCCTTGAACTATCCTTGCCACTCTGCCGTCCTGCAACAAAATGTTATGCATGTCAGACATCGTATCATTTATGCTTGTGTGAAATTGGCGCTTTTATTTAATCTTAGTTGCATGCTCATCCCTTTTGAGTTCACCCATAGGCATTCGTATGACTAGTCTTTGTGCGTATTCCGGTAGCCTGCCTGTATCGTACTGCCGCGATTGTCGTAAGGGTTGGGCCTTAACAGTTATCTTGGCGGGGATACGTCCTGGTAGGTTTTTCCTCGGTAGTAATGTCGTTGCCACCCGTTCTATGAGCGGGCTCAGAACAAAACAAGGGTGTAGACAAAAACTAATGAGGTGTCATTCGTACGACAGATTTCCTCATACAAACTCCTTGGTATCCAAGGGTTAAACAAATGCAAATTCTAGGTTAGTAACGAGGAGAAGGTTGCATGAACTTATCTCTTATCCTGGCTTCCCCCCACTCCTTCCAGCCACGACTGCCTGTCCTGATCACGGGCTTCAGGAAGGATGGTGCCGCACGTGTCATTCTTTGGCTCTTGGCAGGTGCCGGCGAGAATCATATGTATCTAGCGGGCGGCAGGGCGCGACGCATGGTACGACCGGTATCTCCCCCCCCCCCCTCACACTTTTCGAGCAACCTGGTGGCGGCTGGCATAAAAGTCACGCCAATGCGGATGGCCTTGCCGGGGCGTACTTGCCGGGACGTCGATCAATGGATTCGCACCAGCGCTCTACTCAGGATTTCCCTAAGGAGGGCAAATGCTAGACCTAGTATCGCGTGGTGCTCATTGACATTGACGATGCTAAAACCCAGAGTAGCTCGATTGTCGATAGGTGAGAGTAGCAGGGAAAGGAAACCTTGTTACCTCACATCTTGCTCCTTCCCCTGAACGGTGTTCGCACGGCGTCCATGTTGTCTGAACCGTTAGGGGTCTCCACGCTGCCATCAGTGTTGGTCCTCTCCGCTGATGCGGCTGTAGCAGAGAAGGAGTGACGGAGAGGTGAGAGGATGGGCGGGAGAGCGATACCACTACCCCTCTCTGATCCTGCCATCTCTCCGCCTTTTCTCGGGCATCATGGATGCTAGTAGTATCGACTCAAGCACGTGATGAAGATGACGCGCTGCGCACGCTCTTGGGTTCGCGCAAGTGCTTCCCCCTATCTGGCACGCCAAAGATGTCATGGGAAACCACGACCACCTATGGGGCCATCAGCTCCTTGTGGTTTGGCAGGGGGATGAACACATTGCACAAAGAGCGGAGAACGTAGCACAGCACGACAGAGATCACACACGCAGTTTTACCCAGGTTTGGGCTGCCGCGAGGCGTAAAACCCTACTCCTACTTTGGTGGATTGATGGGAGGACCGTGATGGACACGCGGCGCTCTAGCCCGATAGGGTTGCCTCGGGGCGAGAGCAGCTACGCGCGTATGAGTGTACAAGGGTCTGAATCCTTTCTATGGTTGCCATGGCCCTCCTTTTATAGATCAAGGGGTCACCACAATGGCAAATCAGTCATTGTGTACTGATTAGATAGCAAACAGTGATATCATACCTAACTCTGTAGATAGGTCAAGGCGCATTATATGTGCCGCTTAGTGCACATCACAGCGTGCCCAGCAAGCCTTGCCAGTCTGTTTGGCCACCTTCTTGTCTGTCTGTTTGACACGTCTCTGGACGGGTGTCATTTGGAGGTGTTTTCCTTCGGAAGTGGCTGCCATATGTCAAAAAACAGCCACCTAATCACTTGGGGGCGTGACACCGCAACAATCGATGACTTGCATTGCTGTGAGGTAGAGCGGTGGAGCCTTGGTGGGGTGGTCCACCCTTGGCATCCCCGGCAAGCTTGCCGGAGCAGTCTTGAGGCTTCGTCATCAGGGAAACCTTGACCCCGCCAGGCTCGCCTGCCCGGCAAGGGAGCTTTTTCCTTAGTGGCGTCTTGCTTCCTTTGGCTTGACTTGGTCTTCTTGATCTGCCCTCTGATCTCTCAAAGAGTTATTTCTTCTGCTTAATCTCGTCTTGGGTGTTGCAACTTGCCAGGTCGAAGGTTGTTGTCCATGCACAAGTCAAGGGAAAACATACACCCCTGTTTGTGTACCCCGACAATATGAGAAGTTTGATTCCTTGCATTTGTTTTGAGATATAAAGATGGTGATATTATAATCATTCTAGTGACTAATTGTGGATTGGTAGAAATATTTGTGTTAAATTTCATGATTCCCGTGGCATGCACGTATGGTGAACCGTAATGTGATGAAGTCAGAGCATGATTTATTTTTTGATTGTCATCCTTTGTGTGGAGGTCGGGAGCGCGCGATGGTTAACTCCTACCAACCTCTCCCCTAGGAGCACGCGTATTAGTACTTTGTTTTGATGGCTAATAAACTTTTGCAATAAGTATGTGAGTTCTTTATGACTAATGTTGAGTCCATGGATTATACGCACTCTCACCCTTCCACCATTGCTAGACTCTCTAGTACCGCGCAGCTTTCGCCGGTGCATTAAACCCACCACATACCTTCCTCAAAACAGCCACTATACCTACCTATTATGGCATTTCCATAGCCATTCTGAGATATATTTCCATGCAACTTCCACCGTTCCATTTATTATGACACACACCATCATTGTCATATTGTTCTCATATGCATGAGGCATTCATATAGAGTCATATATTTGTTCTAGCATTGAGTTGTAATTCTTGATTTGTAAGTAAATAAAAGTGTGTGATCATCACTATTAGAGCATTGTCCCATGTGAGGAAAGGATGATGGAAGCTATGATTCCCTCACAAGTTGGGATGAGTCTCCGTACTTTAAAGAAAATAAAAGAGGCCAAAGAAGCCCAGATAAAAAAAGAGGCCAAAGCAGCCCAAACAAAAAATGAGAGAAAAAGAAAGAAGGGACAATGTTACTATACTTTTTCCACACTTGTGCTTCAAAGTAGCACCATGTTTTTCATAATAGAGAGTCTCCTATTTTGTCACTTTCATATACTAGTGGGAATTTTTCATTATAGAACTTGGCTTGTATATTCCAATGATGGGCTTCCTCAAATTGCCCTAGGTCTTCATGAGCAAGCAAGTTGGATGCACACCCACTTAGTTTCTTTTCGAGCTTTCATACACTTATAGCTCTAGTGCATCCGTTGCATGGCAATCCCTACTCACTTGCATCGATATCAATTGATGGGCATCTCCATAGCCTATTAATTTGCCTAGTTGATGTGAGACTTTCTCCTTCTTTTTGTCTTCTCCACAACCACCATATTCTATTCCACCTATAGTGTTATATCCATGGCTCACGCTCATGTATTGCGTGAAAGTTGAAAAGGTTTGGGAACACTAAAAGTATGAAACAATTGCTTGACTAACATCGGGGTTGTGCATGATGAAATATTTTGTGTGATAAAGATGGAGCATAGCCAGACTATATGATTTTGTAGGGATAACTTTCTATGGCCATGTTATTTTGAGAAGACAAGATTGCTTTATTAGTATGCTTGAAGTGTTATTGTTTTTATGTCAATATTAAAATTTTGTTTTGAATCTTATGGATCTGATATTCTTGCCACAATAAAGAATATTGCACTAATAAAAATATGTTAGGTAGCATTCCACATCAAAAATTCTTTTTTTATCATTTACTTACTCGAGGACGAGCAGGAATTAAGCTTAGGGATGCTTGGTACATCTCCAACGTATCTATTATTTTTGATTGTTCCATGCTATTATATTATCTGTTTTGGATGTTTTATATGCATTAATATACTATTTTATATCACTTTATGGGACTAACCTATTAACCTAGTGCCCAGTGCCAGTTGTTGTTTTTCCTTGTTTTTGGCTTTTTCAGAAAGGAATATCGAACGGAGTCCAAACGGAATAAAACTTTCGTGATGATTTTTCTTGGACTAGAAGACACCTACGTGACTTGGAGAGAGGCGTAGAAGAGTCCCGAGGAGACCACAAGCCCTCAAGGCGCACCCTAGGGGGCGCCCCTCAGGGGTCCCCCAACCCTAATCTTTGCACTATAAATTTCAAAATATTCCCCAAACATCAGAAGCGTCCACAAAAATACTTTTCCGCCGCCGCAAGCCTCTAAGCACGTGGGATCCCATCTTGGGGCCTTTTCCGGTGATCTGTCGGAGGGGGATTCGATCATGGAGGGCCTCTACATCAACCTTGCTGCCCTACCGATGATGTGTGAGTAGTTTACCACAGACCTACGGGTCCAAAGCTAGTAGCTAGATGGCTTCTTCTCTCTCTTTGATCTTCAATATGATGTTCTCCTTGATGTTCTTAGAGTTCTATCTGATGTTATCTTCTTTTGCGGTGTGTTTGTTGAGATCCGATGAATTGCAGATTTATGATCAGATTATGTATGATATTATTTTAGTCTCCTCTGAATTCTTATTTGCATGATTTGATAGCTTTGTATTTCTCTCCGATTTATTAATTTGGTTTGGCCAACTAGATTGATCTATCTTGCAATGGGAGAGGTGCTTTGTGATGCGTTCAATCTTGCGGTGTCCTCTCCCAGTGACAGAAGGGGCAGCGAGGCACGTATTGTATTGTTGCCATTAAGGTTAAAAAGATGGGGTTTATACATTGTTGAGGAAATCGTTAACTGGTAGCTGCTCGGTTGGCTCGAGAGTAGGGGATTAATAGGCTAATCAGCAAGTTAATCGGCCATGTAATCAATTAATCGGATGATTTATCGGTTTATCGGCTACTCGGTGATCCTACGAGTAGGGATTAATCGGCAAGTTAACTGGTTAATCGGACGAATTCTTGAACAGGGGGTTTATATCATATTGCTTGAGTTTATCCCTCTACATCATGCCATCTTGCTTAATGTGTTACTCTGTTCTCTTGAACTTAATACTCTAGATGGAGGTAGGAGTCGGTCGATGTGTGGAGTAATAGTAGTAGATGCAAAATCATTTTGGCCTACTTGTCACGGACGTGATGCCTATATTCATGATCATTGCCTTAGATATCGTCATAACTATGCGCTTTTCTATCAATTGCTCAACAGTAATTTGTTTACCCACCATATGCTTTATTCAAGAGAGAAGCCTCTAGTGAAACCTATGGCCCCCGGGTCTATTTTCCATCATATATTTTCAGATCTATAAAACCAAAAACCCAAAAATACCTCGCTGAGTTTTATTTACTTTTATTTCTTTTATATCTATCTCTGTCAGATCTCATCCTTGCAAGTGACCATGGAGGGATTGACAACCCCTTTATCATGTTGGGTGCAAGTGTTTGATTGTTTGTGCAGGTGCATATATTGGAGACTTGCTTGTACCTCCTACTGGATTAATACCTTGGTTCTCAACTGAGGGAAATACTTATCTCTACTTTGCTGCATCACCCTTTCCTCTTTTGGGGAAAAACCAATGCAAGCTCAAGAAGTAGCAGGAAGAATTTCTGGCGCCGTTGTCGGGGAGGTTCTACACCAAGCCTATCAAGTACCTATCATAAACTCTCAACTCTTGCATTACATTATTCGTCGTTTGCCTCTCGTTTGCCTCTCCCCCACTTCTACAACATTTTCAGAAAAATACAAAAATATTTTCGTTTTTATTCGCCCTTCTTTCGTTCGTCTTTCCTTTTGCCTTTTATTTTGCTTGTGCGCTAGATTGCTTGCTTTGTCACGATGACTCAAGAGAATACCAAGTTGTGTGACTTTTCCAACACTAATAATAATGATTTTATTAGTACTATGATTTTATTAGATCTCATCCTTGCAAGTGACCATGGAGGGATTGACAACCCCTTTATCTCGTTGGGTGCAAGTGTTTGATTGTTGGTGCAGGTGCATATATTAGAGACTTGCTTGTATCTACTACTGGATTGATACCTTGGTTCTCAACTGAGGGAAATAATTATCTCTACTTCGCTGCATCACCATTTTCTCTTCAAGGAAAAAACCAACGCAAGCTCAAGAAGTAGCAACGTGTGCGAGGGCAGTGCTGCTAGGACTGGCCCAAGCACAGGCGCCCTGTCCAACCCCCGCTCGCGTGCGCCCTAGGGGCAGGCCGCGAGGAGCATTGCCGAAGAGCCAAGAGGCCATCCTGAGGTTGATGCAACCCACAGGGTGCCCTCACTTGTTTATCCACCAGTGCGGAGCATGGGGCTTCCACTGGGTGTGGGCATGGTCGTGCTGCGACCATATCCGCCAGCGCGGAGCATGGGGCTTCCACTGGGCATGGGCATGGTTGTACTGCAACCGAATCCGCCAGTGCTGAGCATGGGGCTTCCACTGGGCGTGGGTAGGGAGCTCTGTGCTAGAGTCTCAGGGCGTGTATAACCCAAATTCGTTCGTACACGTGACCGGCACAGCAGAACATTAAGGAGGTGTATCTGGACACTCGTGAGCCAGCGCGGGGCTCGGGAGGTCCTACCTCAAGGCGGGTTGCGCCTGGTTTTTGGCGTGGGGCGCATTTGTGAAACCTGAGTTAGTTGGGCGACCTGCGCAGAATGGATGCCCAGAGGCCATTGCTTGAGAAAGCCAGACACCAAGGACCCATAGGAGGT
The DNA here is from genome assembly GCF_018294505.1 of Triticum aestivum. Lineage (NCBI taxonomy): Eukaryota > Viridiplantae > Streptophyta > Magnoliopsida > Poales > Poaceae > Triticum > Triticum aestivum. Next base: position 122,881,339 of record NC_057805.1, read on the forward strand.
GACATGTCGGGGCCGGCCCGCCAGACAGAGATCGGTCGCTTGGATTTATCAATGCTGCAGGGACGGACCCGAGCACAGACATCATGTCACGTCTTCTCATGAAACAATCTAGGGAGGAACACTCGGCGCATGACTCCGGGGACGGTGAGGCCCCAAGGCCATGGTTGCACGAGTCGAACCGCGCGCCCTTGCTCACCTACCCCCGATGAGCTCATGCGAGGACAAGGCACCAAGGACCCCGGGAGGTGATGTGCGCAGGAACTGGCCCGCGAGACAGAGCTCGATCACCTGGATTTAACAACGCTGCAGGGATGAACCCGAGCACAGACGTTGTGCCCGCCCTTAATCATGAGGCAGTCGCGGGTGGGCTTGCGAGGGCGCGGCGGCATTCATGGTGGCGAAGCACCGGACACGCAAGGTAAAATATCAAGATAATCTCACCGAGGCAAGGACAGTTCTGATACATGAGCAAAACGATGCGGCTGCAAGGACAGACCCACGCGGCTCGAGGATAATGCGGCCCGAGTGGTGCCCTCAATTGAACAAACCAAAAACCAAAAGATGTTGTAGAAGCGTCGAAGAAGTCGATGAAGCTTGTCGGGGAGGCTCGCTCCTCACGAGTCGGACGGCTCCGGAGGCTCGCGAGGCTCAGGGAGCTCGGGAGGGTCTGGGGCCTCCTAAGACGCGGCCGCCAGGCGTCGGGCCTCGTGAGATGCGTGCACGGCCCGTGCGAGGCGCCAGTACGTAGCATCCATGTTCATCAGGCCAAAATGCATGCAGACGTAGCTACAGGGGTAGCCCCCGCTTTGGCCGACACACGACGGCCAGAAGAGGTCCTGCGAAGCGGCCCTGTTGAGGCCCGAGATGTTGACGCAGATGCGCCTCACTACCCGCATCGGGGGCGGCAGCTGCACTGGTGGGTCGTGCGGGGCGATGCTCGCCGCGCATGGCTTGCACTTCCTGAAGCTCCTCAATCGCCTTGGTGATGAATTCTCGTGCTCCTGGCTTCTCATGCCTTGCTCCTTGCTTGCGGGGACGCGCATCCAAGCACGCCTTCAAGTGGTGCCCGAGCACCTCCCTCACCGCACTGGTCAGGTCAGAGGCTCTCCAAACGAAATCCCCCGAGCCTTTCGTGAGGGAAGCGCCAGCACGCCTTCCTATGTGGAAGGAAGGGGCACCCCGACAATGGGTGCGGAGCCCAAGGCATCACCGGTGGGTTTCTTTGCCTCCGAACGGTTCTTGGGGAGGAGATTCTTCTTCTTGGCGAGCCCGACTTCAAAGGGCACGGGGTCGCTTTCACCATCTGAGTCCTGAGCCGCCGCTGGCCAGTAGGCATGCTTAAGGGAGCAGACGGCGTCCTTCTCATCGCAGCAACAGTGATGATGCCGCTGCACCCTGGCATCTTGAGGACGTTGTAGCCATGGTGGGTAGCCGCCATGAACTTGGCGAGGGTAGGGTACCCCAGGATGGCATTGTACGGGAGGCCGATGTGGGCTGTCCTAGGGGAGTGGTGGAGCCGTCAGTCACCCCTGAGAATGGCTTGGTGGGCATGAGTTGGTCATAGGGCACTTGGAGCGTCTCAATACAGCTGAAGGAAATTAGTAAGGCAGTGGATGATGGTGGTCCTTCGGAGCAACTCAAACAGAGGGTCTCTACAGATTCGCAAGACAACACAAGGCTGGACAATCAATGTAGTTGTGTAGATGATGAGCACATATCCCCTACTCCACCGTCACAGGTGCTTGCTCTAACTTGGCACTATTATATGTGGTTGCGTGTTTCGTATGATGTCTAGTTTGTATTGCTTCTAATTCTGTTGAATTGCATCTACGTAGCTTACAACTTATACCTGCAACAATCACTTACCCATAAGACACATTTAACTTGGGAGTGTGATGTAGATTGCATCTTGCATTGTCTTCTACCTTGTACTGCTTCTAATTGTTGAAATAGCACTTATGAAGAGACACTTTTTACCTGGTAGAGTGATATTGGTTGCATGTTCATATGGTGCCTAGCTTTCATTTCTTCTAATTTTGTTGAAATGCCTTCTGCTTACCGTTTTTCATACATATTCCATCCTCCTATCGTATGTGTGAATATGCAATGCTGTCATTTTTTTGTATATATTCCATCCTCCTATCATGCGCTTGCCTTACATCAAAGTAGTGTTCATCTATATCATGCATCAACCAGTTATGCAGAGCTAATTTTATTCATCTTCTTGTGGTTTTGACTTCAGAAGGCAATATCAAAAAAGAGGAAGGGAAAGAGTAAGTTAAGGGATGTTGGTGGTCCTCCGGACCGACGCAGACGGAGGCTCTCTAGATTTGCCACTGCTACTGCTACTGCAGTTGAAGTCCCAAGTCTACATGATGTGTTCATCTCCCCTACTCCACCATCGCAGGTGCTTGCTCTAAGTTGACAGTGTGATAATTGATTTCATGTTGCATATGTTGTCTAGCTTGTATTTCTTCTATTTTGATTAAATTGCACCTGCTGAGTTTATACGTTATACATGTGCATATGACATGCCTTTCTGTGTCTAGAGTACACTGCATCTATCTATCATACCATGTTCTTACATCAAAGTACTGCTGTTGTGTATCCCGCATCAATCACTCATGATTGGACGCTTTTAACCTGGCAGTGTGATAGTGGTTGCATCTTGCATTGATTTCTAGGTTGTACTGCTTATAATTTTTCGAAACGCCACTTATGACAGGACACTTTTAACTTAGCAGAGTGATATTGGTTGCATCTTGCATCTTGCATTACTTCTATTTTCTTGAAAATCCTTCTTCTTAGTTTACAAATCGTAGTTTTGAATATGTCACGTCGTCCTGTTTTTCTTACATATTCCATCCTCCTCATACGGTTGTCTTACATCAAAGTATTGCTTGTCTATATCATGCATCAATGAGTTCTGAAGAGCGATTTTATTCTTTTGTGTTGTGGGTACGGCTTGACATGGCAAAGTCAAAAAAGAGCAAGGAAAAGAATATAGTGGGGAGTGATGTTACTCGTCGGGTGCAACAAAAAAGGAACTTCCCTCAAGATTCTACTGTTATTTATAGTGCAGTAGAAGGTCCAAGTCCACCGGCCAAATCTACAAACACAGTATCACCTGCTCCAACAGCTGCGACATCCCCTTCAATTGTACCGGCATCTCAACGAGTTACTCGTTCGTTTGCTCCGCAACTGGCCTATTCCCAAGCTGCCTTCAGACCTAACACTACTTCTGAAGCACTGTTGACACAACAGGACTTGGCAAGATCAGATGAACCTCATGAGCATCAACACCAAGACGGTACCTGACCGAGTCAAGTTGTAGTTGCATGCTCATTTATATGTACTCTCACAGTTTGATGTGCACTAACACTTTCCATATTCGTTGTTGAACTAGCACCACGGCGCAAGCGGAAACAAACATCAGGGATAATGCTTGACAGATTAACAAAATCTAAAGCAGGAAGAATGGAGATCTATTTTGAGGCAGGTTTAAAAAGGCCACGTGATGCTACAGATTCAGCCAAGTTAGTATCAGAGGCAGCCATTGCGTTAGGTGTCATGCACGTATCCTCCCAACGCGGAATCGTGGATCCAGTATAGGAATGAGAAATAGGATACCCAGTTTAACACCTTCCTTGACCATTTATCCGTAAGTAATGTTATTCATCGCAATTTGTAATATTGTCTTGCTCTGTCCCATGCTTTCTAGCTTCCTCCTAATAAGACTCACATTCTTTTTTCAACAGATGAGGTTCAAGTTGGATCCGAAAGATGATGCAACTAAACAAGCATGCACTCATGTTTTTCAGTCTGCTCCACGACAGTATCGGTATCACCTTAGAAAAACTCACTTTGAAGGCAAGGCTAACAATGAAATCACCCAAACATCTCCAGCGGAATATATTACAGATGAAGACTGGACAGCCCTTGTTAAACACTGGTCTGATCCAAAGTATCAGGTAGGGTATATGTATTTGATTAGATCACATATTGAACTCGTATTTACGTATGTGTCTTACAAGTGTATCTTCTTCTAGGCTAACTATTTGAAGAACAAGACCAACCGTTCTAAAGTGAAATTCCAACAGACAACAGGATCTCATAGCTATATTGCACACTGCGAGGCCCTTGTAAATAGCTGCTACTTCCTTCTTTTTTCTGTGCCATATTATCGTATCTATATTAACTTGTTCCAAATACAGAGGAAAGCCCGTGCGGACCAAAAAGAACCTGAACCGAATGCAGTGCAAATATTTAAGGATTGCCACACCAGAAAGATGAAGGGCATGAGCACACCAGTTCAAGCCGTTGTTGTAAGTCCTTACTCCTCCCGCCTTTGAACTGGTTGTTACTGTGACGTGTTCATTTAACTGCTTGGTTTGCAACCAATGTCAGTTACTCTGTTTTATTTTTACACAATTGTCTGAATGTACCATTTCACCTTACACGGTTTAAAAGAGAGGAAGGATATTCTTTTGGTCTTGATCTGTAATCTAGTTGTGATGTTCACGTGAACACACAATGATACTACAGCCTGTTTGTTTGATATGTGTTTGCCCATGATATGAATGATTTCATACTATGTTCATCCTACTTTAAACCATGTCTCTTTATCCTTAGATGTCAATGAATGTGAGGAAATAGACAATACAATAGGCATGCTACATGGACATATGTTCCGAAAGTGAATTTATTATGTAGTTGGCACTACAATACATGCGTATTACAGTAGTTCACCAAAATAAGTTATGTATAAACGTGAAACTTGTTTTGCTTGTTTTTCTCTCATTAGTAACTTATCTAGTACACTAATCTACAAGTTCAAACTTTCAGCAAGCTATGGAACAAATGATTGAACAACCACAACCAACTGAAGGTGACGCGGCTACCACAGGCACAATGAATGAAGACGAAAGAGGGGATGCCTTCCGGGGCATCCCCAAGCTTAGGCTCTTGGTTGTCCTTGAATATTACCTTGGGGTTCCTTGGGCATACCCAAGCTTAGGCTCTTGCCACTCCTTATTCCATAGTCCATCGAATCTTTACCCAAAACTTGAAAACTTCACAACACAAAACTCAACAGAAAATCTCATGAGCTCCGTTAGCGAAAGAAAACAAACCACCACTTAAAGGTACTGTGATGAACTAACTCTTTATTTATATTGGTGTTAAATATACTGTATTCCAACTTCTCTATGGTTTATAAACTATTTTACTAGCCATAGATTCATCAAAATAAGCAAACAACACACGAAAAACAGAATCTGTCAAAAACAGAACAGTCTGTAGTAATATGTAACTAACACAAACTTCTCGAACTCAGAAAAATCTACCAAAATAGGAAGATCTAGATAATTTGTTTATTGATCTACTTCAATTGGAACCAGTATTTAATCACGTTCTGGGGATTTTTAACAATTGTTTTCGTGAACAGAAAGTTTCTGGAATTTTCAGCAAGATCAAATAACTATCATCCAAGAAGATCCTATAGGTCTTACTTGGCACAAACACTAATTAAAACATAAACCACATCTAACCAGAATCTAGATGATTTATTTATTACTAAACAGGAACAAAAAGCAAGGAACAAAAATAAAAATTGGGTTGCCTCCCAACAAGCGCTAACGTTTAACGCCCCTAGCTAGGCATGATGATTTCAATGATGCTCACATAAGAGATAAGAATTGAAACATAAAGAGAGCATCATGAAGAATATGACTAGCACATTTAAGTCTAACCCACTTCCTATGCATAGGGATTTTTTGATCAAACAATTTATGGGAACAATAATCAACTTGCATAGGAAGGTAAAACAAGCATAACTTCAAGATTTTAAGCACATAGAGAGGAAACTTGATATTATTGCAATATGTAGAAGCATATAATCCTCCCTCATAATAATTTTCAGTAGCATCATGAATGAATTCAACAATATAACCATCACCTAAAGCATTCTTTTCATGATCTACTTGCATAGAAATTTTACTACTCTCCACATAAGCAAATTTATTCTCATCAATAGTAGTGGGAGCAAAGTCAGCAAAATAACTATCATGTGATTGAAAATTAAGATCAAGATGACAAGTTTCATGGTTATAATTATTCTTTAAAGCATACGTGTCATCACAATAATCATCATAGATAGGAGGCATGCTTTCATCATAGTAAATTTGCTCATCAAAGCTTGGGGGACAATAAATATCATCTTCATCAAACATAGCTTCCCCAAGCTTGTGGCTTTGCATATCATTAGCATCATGGCTATTCAAGGAATTAATACTAACAACATTGCAATCATGCTCATCATTCAAAGGTTTAGTGCCAAACATTTTATAGACTTCTTCTTCTAGCACTTGAGCACAATTTTCCTTTCCATCATTCTCACGAAAGATATTAAAAAGATGAAGCGTATGAGGCAAACTCAATTCCATTTTTTTTGTAATTTTATTTTATAGACTAAACTAGTGATAAAACAAGAAACTAAAAGATTCAATTGCAAGATCTAAAGATATACCTTCAAGCACTCACCTCCCCGGCAACGGCGCCAGAAAAGAGCTTGATGTCTACTACACAACCTTCTTCTTGTAGACGTTGTTGGGCCTCCAAGTGCAGAGGTTTGTAGGACAGTAGCAAATTTCCCTCAAGTGGATGACCTAAGTTTATCAATCCGTGGGAGGCGTAGGATGAAGATGGTCTCCCTCAAGCAACCCTGCAACCAAATAACAAAGAGTCTCTTGTGTCCCCAACACACCCAATACAATGGTAAATTGTATAGGTGCACTAGTTCGGCGAAGAGATGGTGATACAAGTGCAATATGGATGGTAGATATAGGTTTTTGTAATGTGGAAATATAAAAACAGCAAGGTAGCTAATGATAAAAGTGAGCGTAAACGGTATTGCAATGCTAGGAAATAAGGCCTAGGGTTCATACTTTCACTAGTGCAAGTTCTCTCAACAATAATAACATAACCGGATCATATAACTATCCCTCAACATGCAACAAAGAGTCACTCCAAAGTCACTAATAGCGGAGAACAAACGAAGAGATTATTGTAGGGTACGAAACCACCTCAAAGTTTTCCTTTCTGATCGATCTATTCAAGAGTCCATAGTAAAATAACATGAAGCTATTCTTTCCGTTCGATCTATCATAGAGTTCGTACTAGAATAACACCTTAAGACACAAATCAACCAAAACCCTAATGTCACCTAGATACTCCAATGTCACCTCAAGTATCCGTGGGTATGATTATACGATATGCATCACACAATCTTAGATTCATCTATTCAACCAACACAAAGTACTTCAAAGAGTGCCCCAAAGTTTCTACCGGAGAGTCAAGACGAAAACATGTGCCAACCCCTATGCATAGGTTCATGGGCGGAACCCGCAAGTTGATCACCAAAACATACATCAAGTGGATCACGTGATATTCCATTGTCACCACAGATAAGCACGGCAAGACATACCATCAAGTGTTCTCAAATCCTTAAAGACTCAATCCGATAAGATAACTTCAAAGGGAAAACTCAATCCATTACAAGAGAGTAGAGGGGGAGAAACATCATAAGATCCAACTATAATAGCAAAGCTCGCGATACATCAAGATCGTGCCAAATCAAGAACACGAGAGAGAGAGAGAGAGAGAGAGAGAGAGAGAGATCAAACACATAGCTACTGGTACATACCCTCAGCCCCGAGGGTGAACTACTCCCTCCTCGTCATGGAGAGCGCCAGGATGATGAAGATGGCCACCGGTGAGGGTTCCCCCCTCCGGCAGGGTGCCAGAACAGGGTCCTGGTTGGTTTTTGGTGGCTATAGAGGCTTGCGGCGGCGGAACTCCCGATCTATTTTGTTTTCGATGTTTTTAGGGTATATGGAGATATATAGGCGAAAGAAGTCGGTAAGGGGAGCCACAAGGGGCCCACGAGGGTGGGGGCGCGCCCAGGGGCAAACGCGCCTCCCTGCCCCGTGGCCACCTCGAAGCTTCCCTGACTTCAACTCCAAGTCTCCTGGATCACGTTCGTTCCAAAAATCACGCTCCCGAAGGTTTCATTCCGTTTGGACTCCGTTTGATATTCCTTTTCTGCGAAACACTAAAACAAGGGACAAAACAGAAACTGGCACTGGGCTCTGGGTTAATAGGTTAGTCCCAAAAATAATATAAAAGTGTTAATAAAGTCCATAAACATCCAAAACAGATAATATAATAGCATGGAACAATCAAAAATTATAGATACGTTGGAGACGTATCAGCATCCCCAAACTTAATTCCTGCTCGTCCTCGAGTAGGTAAATGATAAAAACAGAATTTTTGATGTGGAATGCTACCTAACATATTTATCCATGTAATTCTCTTTATTGTGGCAAGAATATTCAGATCCATAAGATTCAAGACAAAATTTTAATATTGACATAAAAATAATAATACTTCAAGCATACTAACAAAGTAATCATGTCTTCTCAAAATAACATGGCCAAAGAAAGCTATCCCTACAAAATCATATAGTCTGGCTATGCTCTATCTTCATCACAGAAAATATTTAAATCATGCACAACCCCAATGACAAGCCAAGCAATTGTTTCATAATGTTGATGTTCTCAAACTTTTTCAATCTTCACGCAATACATGAGCGTGAGCCATGGACATAGCACTATAGGTGGAATAGAATGGTGGTTGTGGATAAGAAAAAAAGGAGAAGATAGTCTCACATCAACTAGGCGTATCAACGGGCTATGGAGGTGCCCATCAATAGATATCAATGTGAGTGAGTAGGGATTGCCATGCAACGGATGCACTAGAGCTATAAGTGTATGAAAGCTCAACAAAAGAAACTAAGTGGGTGTGCATCCAACTTGAATAAAAATATAGCTCCAAGTAAAGTTGCCGATGAATGAAGACGAAAGAGGGGATGCCTTCCGGGGCATCCCCAAGCTTAGGCTCTTGGTTGTCCTTGAATGTTACCTTGGGGTGCCTTGGGCATCCCCAAGCTTAGGATCTTGCCACTCCATATTCCATAGTCCATCAAATCTCTACCCAAAACTTGAAAACTTCACAACACAAAACTCAACAGCAAACTCGTGAGATCCGTTAGTATAAGAAAATAAATCACCACTTATTGGTACTGTTGTGAACTCATTCTTTATTTATATTGGTGTAATATCTATTGTATTCCAACTTTTCCATGGTTCATAACCCCGCCCCCGATACTACCCATAGATTCATCAAAATAAGCAAACAACACATACAAAACATAATCTGTTTAAAACATAACAGTCTGTAGTAATCAGGAAACTTCGTAAACTTCTCTAACTCCCAAAATTCTGAAAAATTAGGACAACCTGGGTAATTCGTATATCAATCTTGTGTAAAGATTCAGATCAAAATCACTCTTCTGTGATTTTTGAAAATTATTTTACTGGACGCAGAAGTTTCTGTTTTTTAGCTAGATCAAATCAACTACCACCGTAAGCCATCCCAAAGGTCTTACTTGGCTCAAACACTAATTAAAACATGAAAACACATCTAACCAGAGGCTAGACGATAAATTTATTGAAAAACAGAACCAAAAAAGTAGAAAAAAATAAAATTAGGTTGCCTCCCAACAAGCGCTATTGTTTAACGCCCCTAGATAGGCATAAAACATAGATCTAGGTATTACAATTTTGGTATGCAATCCATAAGTAGAGCTCACAATAAATTCATAAGGCAATTTAATTTTCTTTCTTGGAAAGTGTTCCATGCCCTTCCTTAACGGAAATTGAAGTCTAACATTTCCTTCTTTCATACCAATAAATGCACCAATCGTTCTAAGGAAAGGTCTACCAAGAATAATAGGACATGTAGGATTGCAATCTATATCAAGCACAATGAAATCTATAGGCACATAATTCCTATTTGCAACAATAAGAACATCATTAATCCTTCCCATAGGTTTCTTAATAGTGAAATCCGCTGGATGGAAATTTAAAGAACAATCATCAAATTCACGGAAACCTAGCACATCACATAAAATTTTTGGAAGTGGAAACGCTAGCACCCAAATTACACAAAGCATGGCACTCATAATCTTTAATTTTAATCTTAATAGTAGGTTCCCACTCATCATAAAGCTTTCTAGGGATTGAAACTTCCAACTCAAGTTTTTCTTCAGAAGATTTCATCATAGCAGCGACGATATGTTTAGTAAAAGCTTTATTTTGATTATAAGCATGAAGAGAATTCAACATGGATTGCAACAAGGAAATACAATCTATCAAAGAACAATTATCATAATTGAAGTCCTTGAAATCCAAAAGAATGGGTTCATCGCTACTTCAAGTTTTGACCTCTCCAATCCCACTTTTATCAATTTTTGCATTAAGATCTTTAAACTCCGAATCATTGGGGCGCCTTCTAGCTAAAGTTGACTCATCTACAGTCCCATCTTTATCAAGATTTATAGTAGAAAACAAAGATTCAATAGGACTCACACCAATAACTTTAAGATCTTCATCATTATTATCATAAGAAATAGAATAACACGCTTTTACAAAACAATCTCGCTTAGCACGCATCTTAGCGGTTCTCTTTTTACACTCATCAATAGAAATTATAATAGCTTTTAGAGATTCACTGGTGCGCGTCGGTCCTAAACAAACGGTTTTTAACCCCTTTCCGCAACGGCATTTGGAACCGTCGCCAAGTGAGTGTGTGCGATAGGGTGCCCTTCCCACACGACCTAGAAATCGTCGGGGATAGACCCTCTTGGGACCCAGGCTGGGGCCGTGTGCGATCGGGCGAGGCTTCGAAACCCAATCATTTCCGTAGGTATGTACATCCCACACGGTAATCCGAGAAAATCATTTTCGTAGGTATGTACATCCCACACGGTAATCCAAGAAAATCATTTCCGTAGGTATGTACATCCCACACGGTGAATCCCAGAAAAACATTTCCGTTCGTATGTATATCACACACAGTCAATCCAAGGAATACGTTTCCGTTCTTATGTACATCCCACACAGTCAATCTAGGGAAAACATTTCCGTTCGGACGTACATCCCACACAGTATTATGTGTAGGCTCGTGTGTGAAAGGTGTAACTATCACACACGGTCTTCCTTGGTTAACTGTTTGCTTTTATCAACTATATCACACACGATTTGATGAAGAAAACTGTGTGGCATTGGGCTATCCATCGCAAGCGCTTTTACTGCTAGAACCGTTTGCAAAGGTCCATGACACATTTAGCAGGTTTATTAGTTTACAATTAATAATTCCAGTATTACGCAAATTCACATTTCATATCGAGCAGTTGTTTGCCCATTTCATATCAGGCACATAAATATATTATAACATCACAGTATGGTAGCTACATGAAAACAGCACAGTACAACATATAGCTAGTTCAACTTCATAAGAACAATATATTCATTTCCCTAATCGAGATCATCCAGGCTCGTCTTATCCACCTCTGCTTTCAGTTCAGTAAGAACCCGTTTTGCACGGGCCAACTGGGAAAGTGCCTCCTCCTTCACCAACACCATCTTAGCTAAGTCTGATTTAAAAAATCTGAGCTCATTCTCCACCTTCAACTTTTTATCCCGCATCTTGAAATATGCTTCAGCATTGGCAAGACTTTCACTAATCCTACGTGTGTTCTCTTCCTCATACATGCTCCAGAGCTTCGTTAGGCACATCTTCAAAGACTATGGCCACTCTTGATCAACCCACTCCAAGTAAGAACACTTCTGTTCATCCTATAATATTTAAAACTAGATCAGTAACAATTGTAGGGGAAATGGGTTTATAGCAACATAAAAAATCACCAATGCTTATTTTGAAGAACTGAAGAAACATGTTAATTATGACATATCTTCTCAAAAAGATCAATGTGCAAATGAAATAATTGTTACTGAGACAACAACCAAATTCTGGGACATCAGAAGCTATAATTAACTACAACGACGCTACAAGTTCTTACTCATGTACAATAAATAACAAATTGAACATTTTATGAGGAACGTAAATATAACTGCAACAGCATAGCGACAGTGTTTGGATGACAACAAATTGATACTAACAGGTGCGTGCATGCACAAATTTAGTAACATAGAACTAATAGCACTAAGGTCGTCCACTATGTATGCCAAAACTGGGGTAAAGACAACTGTTGCTACATCTCGCACCGGTGCCCTGCACTGGCGAGCCGATGCAGCGGAAAAAAAATCAGGGACCCGGACTCCGGAGCACGTAGTTGCTCCGATGCCCAGTTCCTTCGTGCCATAAATATTTAGTATTTTACTGCTTGGCTGCTCGGATGTGTGGACCAAAGTTGGATGCACAAACTGTTGAAGCGGTGCCAAATAATTTTCTAATGGCACTGCTAATGAGATGGCAACAATTTAAGAGACTAGGTACAAACTGTGACATTGTCTTAGGATGCGTTTGGTTGAAGGTGTGGTATGAATGGGTTGGGACCGTGACAGTGTCTGAATCACATCTAACAAATGATTTGTAACAACGAAAGAGGGTCTAACCTTCTCTGCACATGCCAGAAACTTCTTCCCACTGTCCACAGAATCAAACGCAACTAGCTTCATGCATGGATATTAATGGTGACAACGAGCAGATAGATCTTCAGCCATCCCGCTCCATTCGTTGCCACTGATGGTCTTAGGGAGCTACAAGAGGAAGAAACGGCTCAAATCGACCTCTGGGTAAAAATCCTTCATTCCAAGTCATAGCCTGAGAGAGAGAAGAGAGGCATACCCGGGTGGTGAAGGAGTAGTCGCCGTAGAAGGAACCGCTGGAGATGTCTTTGAAGAAGACCATGGCGACCCCGGCGGTAGGATGCGAGACGGCGAGAGCGAGGAAGCGGCTATAGCTTAGCAAGGAAGGAAGGAAGGAGGAAACAGGGGAAATGTGACTTGTGGTCGGGGAGAAAAGGGGGTGGGGAAGGGGGGAAGGGGCGGGGGTAGATATTTTGGCGGTAGGCCAAAATTTTGGAAATGTGGAGGGAAACTTTGCGCGCGGTGCCGCCGGACCATTCACTTTGAACGATTGTGTGCATCGCAAATGATTCTTCTGCTTTACACGCATGGGATGAGTTTGATAATTCAAATTTTGGTCTCAAGGCATGGGCACATTCACTTTGAACGCGTGCGGTGCCGCCGGACCATTCGCTTTGAACGATTGTGTGCATCGTAAATGATTCTTCTACTTTACGCGCATGGGATGAGTTTGATAATTCAAATTTTGGTGGAAATTTCCCCGGGTATGTCATTGCATAATTTAACATCGCTTGCTAATTTGGGCACACAAAAGAGCGTACAGCAGACAGACCACAGTTACTGAATCGAACAATTTTAGTAATTACACAGAGCCAGTTGGCCTAAACATTGCTCTAACAAAGGACCATCATTAAAAATAAAGCCTAAGTACGCATAATTAAAAATCCGCCATCGCGCCGGCCTATGCATCGCCGGTGTGAGATGAGACGTTGATGACTTGTCCTGGCGACATGCCGCCGTTGGTGGACTCCGCGTCCCCCTGCTGAAGTCGACCGCGTCCTCGTCCTCGTCCTCGTCCTCGGCGCCGCCCTCAAGGTTGTAGTACTCGTAGTAGTGGCTACGCCAGAGCTCGCGTTGGTACTCCACCGCTGATTCCTCGATGGACAGACTCTTCTCTACCTCGACCTCGGCCATGCGCAACTCCACCTCCCAGCGCTCCTCGATCTCCACTGCCTCCTGCATCTCCAACTCCCGCTCGGCGACCTCATGAGGAAGCAGGTGCTCCATGGCCACCGCCGCCTTTCCAGACGTGGGTTGCATGCTGGAGTCCGAGTTGGCCCGGAATATCTTGGCGTGTGCATCCTCGATCTTAGCGTGGATGGCCTCGACCCGGGCCAGGGCGACATCAGCGGCACGGACGGCAGCTCGAGCACTCTCGGTGTTTGCAGTCGTCATCGCAGCAGCTGCAGCTGTCTCGGCCGCTGCAGCTGCCCTGTCGGCTGCCGCAGACGCCCTCTCGGTGAAAGCGGTCGTGCTCAATGCGGATGCGGCGGCACTCTCGGCGTAGGCGGCCGCGCTCTCGGCGCAGGCGGCGGCGCTCGGGGGGACACGGCCATCGTACGGGCCTTCACGAAGCGTTTCCATGGTGTCATATTTGCAAGAAGGGGGTGCGGGAATGGGGATCGGGATTCATGGATTCGGAGGTTGCCGGCACTAGAGCAGACGAGTCGGCGAAGCTTAAGGAGGGAGACTTAAATAGACCCAGATATTTTCATCGCAAACGGTTCCTAGAAAACAACTGTGTGTGATGTTGTAGATATTTTTTATTAGCTGTGAAAGACGAATTTGGAATAAAGTGCCAACGGATGGTGTTTTAAATGAACGAGAAATTTTGTAGTACTAATACAACTGTCATGTCAAATTTGGAAAATTCCAGGGGTCATTTGACCTTCTAAGACATTTAAGTGATTTTCTAGCCATTTAATGACTGTAATTGAAATTTGAACTACATGTACATGCAACAGTTAACCATAACGGTTTGAAAACTCATATTTCGTGTACTTGTGTGCGATTTAATTCCATGTGCAGTAAATTGGAAGGAATTTTCAAACATATTGGTCTAACGGCTATGACACAATTAAGCATGGAGTGACATGGCATTTTAATTCCAAAAATTAAAAAAAAACAGAAACACATGAAACCTTGGTTGATGTAATGTCATGCCACCAAAATGATGTGGTAAAAAAATTGGCATGTTTGACCAAAGTTTGGACACACACCCCTCACAAACCGGAGTAACTCACTAGAAGGCTCGTGGTTCCGAGAGGGAACAATGCATGTTTGATGACGAACGGGAGATAGCTTCCTCTTACGGCCTTCAATTTTTTTTCTACGTCTAACATGCACTACTACAACTGTAATAAGAATATTTTGAAAATTCTAGGGGTCATTTGACCTTTTAAAGACATTTAAGTGATTTTCTAACCATTTAATGACCGTAATTCAAATTTGAACTACATCTACATGCAACGCCTAACCAAAACGGTTTGAAAAATCGTATTTGTGTACTTGTGTGCGAGTTAATTCCATGTGTAGTAAACTAGAAAGAATTTTTAAACATATTTGTATCACGACATGGAAACATATGCATGAATACGTATGCATGGAGTGGCATGGCATTTTAATTCTAAAAAAATCAGAAACACATGAAACCTTGGTTGATGTAATGTCATGCCACCAAGATGATGTGGTAAAGAAATTGGCATATTTGACGAAAGTTTGGACACACACCCCTCACAAACCGGAGCAATTCGCTAGAAGGTTCGTGGTTCCGAGAGGGAACAATGCATGTTTGATGACGAACGGGAGATAGCTTCCTCTTACGGCCTTCAAATTTTTTCTACATCTAACGTGCATTACTACAACTGTAATGTGAAATTTTGGAAAATTCTAGGTGTCATTTGACCTTTTAAAGACATTTAAGTGATTTTCTAACCATTTAATGACCGTAATTCAAATTTGAACTACATCTACATGCAACGCCTAACCAAAACGGTTTGAAAAATCATATATGTGTACTTGTGTGCGAGTTAATTCCATGTGCAGTAAATTAGAAGGAATTTTCAAACATATTGGTCTCACGACATGGACACATGCATACGTATGCATGGAGTGACATGGCATTTTAATTCAAAAAAATAGAAAAATGATCAGAAACACATGAAACCTTGGTTGATGTAATGTCATGCCACCAAGATGATGTGGTAAAGAAATTGGCATGTTTGCCGAACGTTTGGACACACGCCCCTCACAAACCGGAGCAACTCGCTAGAAGGTTCGTGGTTCCGAGAGGGAACAATGCATGTTTGATGACGAACGGGAGATAGCTTCCTCTTACGGCCTTCAAATTTTTTCCTACGTTTAACGTGCAACTGTCATGTTAAAATTTGGTAAATTTCAGGGGTCATTTGACATTCTAAAGACATTTAAGTGATTTTCTAACCATTTAATGACCGTAATTCAAATTTGAACTACATCTACATGCAATGCCTAACCAAAACGGTTTGAAAAATCATACTTTTGTGTACTTGTGTGCGAGTTAATTTCATGTGCAGTAAATTAGAAGGAATTTTCAAACATATTGGTGTCAAGGCATAGGCACATGCATGGAGTGCATGCCATGGCATTTTAATTCCAAAAAATTAAAAAATAATCAGAAAAACATGAAACCTTCCTTGATTTAATGTCATACCACCAAGATGATGTGGTAAAAAAAATTGGCATGTTTGACGAAAGTTTGGACACACATCCCTCACAAACTGGAGCAACTCACTAGAAGGTTCGTGGTTCCGAGAGGGAGCAATGCATGTTTGCTGACGGACGAGAGATAGCTTCCTCTTACGGCCTTCAAATTTTTTCCTACGTTTAACGTGCACTAATACAACTATCATGTGAAAATTTGGAAATTTTCAGGGGTCATTTGACCTTTTAAAGACATTTAAGTGATTTTCTAACCATTTAATGACCGTAATTCAAATTTAAACTACATCTACATGCAACGCCTAACCAAAACGGTTTGAAAAAGCATATTTTTGTGTTCTTGTGTGCGAGTTAAAAATCATCAGACGATGTAAATATCTAGTGTTCAGAAAAGAAAATGTGAAGATCTGGCAAGACAACCGGCCCCCACACAATTGGCACTCTATCTCACGGCTCGAGGTTTGGTAGGTGATTGGCGGGGATCATTAATCAGACACGGTTCTGTATTGGAAACCGCCAGCTATTATGTTCACACACGGATTTGCTGCGGGAATTGTGTGTAATTCAAACTACAGTACTCGTAAATTCCGGCGACCAGCGTGTGTACTGTCCCCGTCGATCTAGATTCCGGCCGCCAATAAATACTACCTTGCTCACATCGTCCCGCCTGCATTCTCATCTACATCCTCCCTTCGCTCGCCCTCTCTCTCTCTCTCAAATCTCTTCCATGGCACCGTCGGTCTGCCCACGCGCCGACGAGGAGTCGCCGCCCCCCGAGGACGCTCACTCGATTAGCAGGGACGAGGACCCCTACGCGCCGCCTGACGAGGTTGCGCCGGACCCCCCAACTTTGGATTGGTTTTGGGGCCAGTACAATCTTTGTCTGTGGAAGTCGCTGCCGCCGACTGAGAAAGCCAGGCAAGTGGCATTCAAAAAGGAGATGGCGGAGGAGGAAGCCAGGTACCAGGCGGCCTGTGAAGCCCGTGATGCCGCTTGGAAAAAGGAGGCAGCGGAGCTTTGGGGGCGAGCGCGTCGTCGTGCCGAGGAGGCGTACGAAGACGGGTACTTCGCGAGGAAGGTCATAGGCGCTGGGCGCCTCGTCGCTGCGTGGAGGTGGGCCGATAAGCTCCAGCGTGCCACCGATGAGCAGCTCCGGTGGGCGCCCAACGAAATGGCAAGATCGGCCGCGTGCGTCCGCCAGCAAGAGGCATACCGGTACGTCAAGCGCTGCGAGTTGGAGGAGTCGGAGTACTGCCTCCGCACTGAGAAGACGCCGCGCACTAGGGAGCTGCTGGCGAGGGGCTTCGGAATACTGGCCCCAGGAGGGATTATTAGTTTTACTATTGTTCGTTTTCAATTTTATGCATTGTACCTAGTAGTTAAGTATCATCACGTATATGTGATGATATTATATATATATATATGATCTAATGAACAATTAATATATATATATATTATGAATTTCATTTTCTATCTGTTTTTGTATACTAATTTGAATCTAGTTATTATTATCCACATATACAGAATGGAAAGCGTATATACACATATTGAAACAGAACATATAAGAATGGAACATAGTACACACATTGAAACAGAGCAATAAACAGAGCAATACTATGATTGTTGTGAAACAGAGCAATAAACAGAACATATAAGAAGGGAACTGCTTGAAGATGCGGTTTGAGGTGGGCGCCTGTGCTCCGCCAAGGATGGAGGCAACTGCGCGAGGCTCCTGGTAGCCCCCAGCCCCTTCGTCTTATTGGTTGTCGTCGTTCCTCCTTGGCGGCGGCGGTAGCGGAGGAAGGACAGCGTTGCCCCGAAGATGGGCCTTGCGAGGCTGCTCGCGCCAGGCGTCGTCGCGAGGCTGATCACGCCAGCCACCCTCGCGAGGCTGATCACGCCAACCCTGACGAGGGTTCCGGCTGTCTCAAGGGCCTCCGCCGCGACCTCCTCCATGGCCAAAGCCGCGGTCGTTGCGCTCGGGGCGGCGGCCCAGGCGCTCATCCCGGAGCGCCCTCAGCTCCTGACAGTCTTCAGTGTTGTGGGTGTGAACGTCGTGGAAGACGCAGAACGGGCGAGCCCCTTTGGAGGGCGCGTCGTGATCACGGCCGTGTTTCAGCTCAGGCTCCGCCGCCAACAAGGTGGGGCCCTTGCGCTTCACCTCCTTGCCCTTGGTCTTCTTGTCTTCAGGGTCAGCGTCAGGATGCTTGAGGAGGGAGAGGCGGCCTTCTTCAGCCTTGGCGCACTTGTCGGCCAGATTGAATAGCTCAAGTGCTGAGCACAGGTCGTTGTTGATGGCGAGCTCCTTGCTCATCCTGATGTCAGTCACGCCCTCAGTGAACGCGGAGATGATGGCCTCGTTCGATGCCTTCAGGATCGGCGGACTTGGGTGAAGCGCTGCATGTACTTCCAGAGGGTCTCACCTGGCAGCTGCTCTACGCGCCGCAGGTCATTGACGGTGAGGGTGCGGTCACGGGTCCCTTGGAAGTTGGCGATGAACCGCTCACGGAGCTCATCCCACAAGGAGATGGAACTCTCGGGGAGGTGCATGAGCCATGAGCGCGTGCCATCCTTGAGGGCGATGGGAAACCAGCTTGCCATGACCTTGTTGTCGTCATTCACCGTTTCGATGCTCATTAAGTAGAGCTGGAGGAACTCCGTAGGGTCATGAGTGTCGTCGTAGCATGGAGGCAGATATGGCTTGAACTTGACCTGCCAGACAACGCGGCGCAGCTCGCGAGTGAAGGCATGGCAGCCCGCCCCGCTCACGGGGGCAGCCCGTGCGAGAGGGGCACAGTCTTGACGTCCACCCGCCGCAGCCTCCGGGGCGGCTCGATCTTGAGGCTGGCGCGGCGGTGCTGGCAGCGCACGCATGTCGTACTGCGGTCGCTACATGACCTGCCAGCTGGCCTCGTCCCGTGCCGGCGCCGACGCTCCGTGTAGTGGGTTGCGCGGACGCGCGTCACGCCCTTGTTCGACGTCGGTGCTGCGCCGAGGAGGAGGCGGAGACGCGCCATGTGCCACATCGCCCGCACGAGACGGCGAGGGGAGGAGCGAGTGGGAGGGTGTCGGGGCCCCGCCCGCAGCGTTGACGAGCTCGGTGATGCGGCCCAGCCAAGTGTAGTAGCCCTCGTTGGCAGGGCGGTAGCGCAGCAGCTCGCGCGCCATGAGCAGCGCAGCCTGCACATTTACCGGCCTGTGACAGACGTGGGAGGATGAGGCCGTGGCGGGAGTGAGGGAAGGAGTGGTGGTGCGGCCGTCACGCGGCACGGAAGGAGGCAGCAAAGAATCCTGCTGCTCATGAGCGACAGGATCGGTGGCGGCGTTGGCCACGGGAGAGGCGGAGTGACGAGGGGCGCCACGGCCCTCCGGCGTCGTCTGGGCGACGCGGGTGGCCTGGTGCTCGGGCAGACGCGGAGAACATCAGCCATCAGAGTGGCGGAGCGGGGACGGAGCATGGTCGATGAAGGAGAGAAGGCTTCGACATGCCCTTACCTGGCGCGCCAAATGTCGGAGTCTGGGGTTCCGCGGACCCAAACAAGGTTCGAACTCTGGGGCATGTGCGAAGGACCTCACTTGACGACGACGCGCTGCTCGCCACCCTCACGGCCTGATCTCGTCGAGTACACGCGGGCGGGAAGAAGTGGACATGGTGATTTACCCAGGTTCGGGCCACCTTGCGGTGTAAAACCCTACTTCTGCTTTGTGGTGGATTGACTCGCGAGGAGGATGAGTATGAACTAGTACAGTGGATGAGCTACCTCAGGAGAGCTCGGGATCAGATGAGGGATCCAAGATTTCGACCGGGTGGCAATGAGCCAATCCCTCTCTACGGTGGAGACTGGCCTATACTTATACTAGCCTTGGCCCTCTTCCCTCATAACTAAGGCGGGAAGGGATACCACAGCGGCCAATTTTGAAGGGGGACATGAGTACACCCTATCCTCACTAAAGATGGTCTTCGCCTGCAAAGCTTCTGGCCATGATGCAGTTGTGGGCTCGGTGATGACCTCCGCCCTGCTGAGCCCTTGGTCTTGGTCTTGTTGCTCGGGAATGGAAACCTTTGGGGGATTCCTCGGGAACCCGTGCTTGTCCTTGCCTCCTTAGCACCGAAGTGGAACTGTCCTGGTCTGCGCCCGCTGGCGCCTTCTTGGCCTTGGTCGTCATAGCTCACATCACCGCGAGCCTCGCGAGGTGGGGTGCCTGCACAGAGATATCCGCCCCTCGAGAGGCATCCTCGGGAGGCCGCGCCTCGGGACGCCTTGGTGTCGTCCGCCTCGCGAGGCGGGGGGCCCTCGCGAGGGTCTTGCTCGTGGGGCCTTGTAGCTGGGCCGCGCCAGGCTGTCGATGGCGTCACGCGCTGGGCCGCAGGCAGGCGGGCATGGATACCCCGTTCCCAGAATGCCGATAGAGCTTTTTTGGCTTTTGATGAATCAATGTAACAATATTGAGTTCCAAAAGCCTAAAAGCTCCAAAACCACATATTTATGAGCTTCTATGGCTTTTTGGGTAAAGTGAAAAGGCTGCAAAAGCAAAAGTAAAAGCCCAAACAAACGGGGCCTTAGATCACTAAAGTAGTGATCTAAACGCTTTTAGGGCAACTCCAACTCATAACCCCAAATCGTCTGCCCGCGTCCGTTTGGGGGTAAACAGACAGAAACTGCGGCCCAACGCGCGGGAGCAAATGGACAAGTGTTCGTTTTCGGTCTTCTTTCGACCCATTCCCGGCCCAAGTTTGGGCCGTATTTGCGGCCAAACGGACACACGCGGACGGTCGTGACGCGTGCCCTTGTCCGGCCCTGGCCCGCCCGTCGGTGACACACCCGTCCCTTTTTCTATTCCCCTCTCCCCAAACTCCGGCCGCACACCCCGCCCCTCTCCCTTCTTGTCCCTAGCCGCCTCCGCCGCGACCGTGTAGCTGCCGAGCACGACCGCGTGCTCTCCACACCGTGATCTGTCCAACCCCCGCCCCGCCTTCAGCGCAACCGACGGCCGGATTTGGAGCGGATCTAGCCGGATTTGTGCGCGGCAGGCCACTGGATGCCGCGGCGCGCCATGGACTGGCCGAGTATCGGTCTGCGCAGCTCCGGCAACGACCCCAGGCCGCATGTAGGTACTGACTCCGGCTCTAGCCGCTCGGGTCTACCCTGTAGGCGGTTCGACAAATACACCAACGGCTGTCGTCCGGCTCGGTGCTGGCCCAAATGCTCGTGGGCGCACCGATGCCGCTCATAAAGTGCGACGACTGTCCACTGAAGGTCGTGCGTCGCGTGTCTACAACACCGGAACACCCCGGATGGATGTTTGTCAAGTGCAAAAATGATGGGATACGTAGCTTCGGTTGTGATTCCGGATTCGGTTTGTTTTGCTTACAATCAAATATTTATTGTGTAGGATGGATGCAACTTTTGGTTTTGCGAAGAAGAATACATCGATGTACTGATAGCACACAATTTAATAGATGTCCGTGCACTTCTTGCTAGAGTAGACGCTAGAGATGACAGTAGATATGCGGAAGCAACGTCTACTTGTTTAGACGCGAAGAAGAAAGAAACATTCAAGATCAAGACTCCGCAGATCAACAACGAATGCATCAAGAAGGCACTAATCCAACTTACGGGAGCAGTTATGGAAGTTGGATATATCTTTTAACATGCTTTCTTGTAGTTCTTGTTTTCTTTGGGCTTATTATTCTAGCCAAGATTTGGTGAATGTATTTCAATGTATCACAAACATCGTTGGTGAAAATAACAAGAAAAAAGGGAAAAAAATTCTGTGGACGAGATGCGGCCGTGCGTTGGGCGTCCGACCGACGCAAACCCAAATCCGGACGGACACGGCCCCATTCCGACTTCAAACGGACAAAATCTGAATAAAACAGACGTCCGTTTGGGGTCGTGCGTTGGAGTTGCCCTTATTTTATTTATGGATGGAGTACTAGTCGAGACCGAACTAGAGATGCCAGCATATATAGAACACTAACATAATCACTGTGTAACACAACGGGAAAAGATGATGGATGGAAACAGGAAGTATATAACAAAAAGACTACCACATTACAGGCTATGTCTATAAAAAACTACCATTTTTTTAATGTTTCAAAAAAACTACCACAAAATTGGTTCGCTGTTCCAAAAAGCACTAATGGTTGAGCAGTTAAGTTTTAAACTAGATTATGACAGCTCGGGCCCACTCGTCATGTTGACCCTTAGGTTTAAACGTTAGATTGACCGTTGACGGGTTATGACAGGCGGGGCCCAACTTTTTAAAAGAAGCAATCAGGTCCCTGTTATATTTTAAAAAAAAAAGCAATCGGGCCCCTGTGAAAAAATACAAAAAGCAATCGGGTCCTCGCAGCGAGCTCGTCGCCGGAGCCGATGTGTTGGTCTGCCGGTGTGCTCTGGCAGCAGCTGCGGCGCCATGGCCGGCGGCAAGCAGCAGCAGCTCGCAGCTGGAAACCACCCATCCTCCCAATTCACATCGTCGCCACTAACTGCTCGCGCGAGGGAGCACGACGCCCCCGTGCCATCAGCACCTACCGGAGTCCCGCCGACGGCCGGCGAGCAAGGCCCACCTACGAGCGTCGCTGCCCTGGCCGCTGGCTATGAGGGGCTCCTCCCGCACCTCCGTCGGTCTCCCGTCCAGCGCCTATTGTTGTCGCCGCCAGGATCCGCTCGCCCGCCTAAAAGTCGTCGCGCCGCCGCGTCTCGCCGGAATCCAGCGCCGCGCACAGGGTGTGGACTGCAGCTTCGCCCATTGCTGCCCGCCGCCACCCCCAGTGCTGCCCGCCGCCGCTGCTACTCTCCATTGCTGCCCGCCGCCGCTGCTAATCTCCACTGCTGCCCGCCGCCGCCGCCGCTCTCCGTTGCTGCCCGCCACCGCTGTCGCCGCCTGCCAACGTCGCTGCTGCTGCTCACTCCTGCGTCGGCAGCCCCGCCATGGTCAGCCATGGACGCGCATTGCGGCCGTTGGCAGCCTGATCTGGTCGGGGCTAGAGCCGGCGAGCTCATCCTCCCCTCCCGACGGCCTCAAGTGCACCTCCTCCCCCACCCCGCCTCCCCTCCCGATGGCCTTTGACGCGACTTCCCCTCGATGACGGCCATGGACGGAGGAAAATGAGGCCAGCGGTGCTAGGGAAGAAGGGGCAAAGAAGAAGCTGACATGTGGGCCCACTGTCATAACGTCAGACTTAACGGTCAACCTAACAATCAAACAAACATGTGGGCCCACCCCGTCATAATCCGAATCAAATTTTAATCATCGAGTCATTAGTGTTTTTTGAAACCGCGAACCAATTTTGTGATAGTTTTTTGAAAGATTAAAAATAATAATAGTTTTTTGTAGGCATAGCATGCGGTAGTTTTTTGCTATATACTCTGAAAACAGGTGGTTCCGCAAACGGGTGATTGCTGCAATTTGCGCATGTGTCGCCGCGAAGCAAACCCGATATGGTTGCACCGATGGCTAAAGCTGGCGTATATAGCGACAGATGGATCGGCAGTGACGGATGACGAATGCTGGAATCATGGAACTTACTCGTAGCTGGCTAATTAGAGAAAGAAAACCGCTTTCCAGCCGTGCAGACGATCCACTTTTACCCAAGTAAGTAAGGAGCTGATTTGCAGATGCAGCAGATGAGACGCTACATTGCTGGCTCCATTCCCATTTCGCAGCCGGAGTTGGCCAACCCACCCACCACCGCCCACAACGACTCTCCTTCAAGCCATCGCAGGAATTTCACTATCCTTTTACTTTATTTATCCATCATTTTCCTCCTCGGCTACGCAACCCGACGCAGCTGAAGCAATCTCTTTCTCTCTCAAGCTA
Organism: Triticum aestivum; assembly: GCF_018294505.1. Taxonomy (NCBI): domain Eukaryota; kingdom Viridiplantae; phylum Streptophyta; class Magnoliopsida; order Poales; family Poaceae; genus Triticum; species Triticum aestivum. The sequence continues at coordinate 122,905,434 of NC_057805.1, forward strand.
CCACTTCTCCTTCCTGTCTGTGTGACCCTGACAGTTGTAGCCGCAAGGCAAACAGAGTCAAAGAAAGCAGACCAGCACAACGCGGCTTCCCCTCCCCTCCCCTCGCGGCCGAAAGGAAGCGTCTTCTTCTGCTCTGCTGCCAGCACCAACACAAGCCAGGCCACAACTCTCTCCCGTCCCCCACTCCTCACGCCTCGCCGCCCTCCCTCGCTTCCTCCGCCAGCCTCCTCCCCCCTTGTCGGGATCCCTCCTTCTCCCACGCCATGATGAAGCCCGCGGGCGCGGGCGCCGGTCCGGGCACTGGCACCGTCGAGGTCCGCGTCGAGCGCCCGCAGCGCCCGCCCGTGCACCCCAACTCGGCACGCCTCAGGGCGCGCCCCTACTACCGCCGATGGACGCCCTGGCTCGTCCCGGCCGCCTCCATCGCCTGCGTCGCCGTCTTCCTCGTCACCATGTTCGTTAACGACTGCCCCAACCGCAGCGCCGGCAACTGCACCGCGGGCTTTCTCGGCCGATTCGCCTTCCAGCCGCTCAAGGAGAACCCGCTCCTCGGCCCATCCTCCACCACGTACGCAAGCTGCTACCCTCCTCCTCCTCTTCTTCCTCCCCCCTTCGTTTGCTTCCTCCAACTGTGCATTTCCTTCCTTGCTTAGAGGAGGACAGTGAGTCTAGTTAAAGATTGACAAGACTTAATTTCCGGTTCCCCTTTCTTACTGACCAGTACAATTGCAAACAGCAGAACCAACTCGATTTACTCAAGGATTATATATTTTTCTTCTTGTTGACATGTTTAAGACCTCGTGTGTTTACACTCGAGCAATTGAGGTTGATCCTCAATTAGGTTGGTGAATTCTATTTTGCAATTGGAATTGGGACAACTACTGATGCTTCCGTCGGCGACATACTGATTCTTTTTTTCCTGGGTTTGTGGATGAGGGAATTTTGTGACCTAGCAATCCACAAGTCTTTGAGGGGAAACTTGTATAAGGTACACAAACATTCCGAGTTTCAGACCATCTAAACAATCAGTCGATCCTCTAGGTGTGAACTCTGCAGGCCGATCTTTCAATGTATCTAATCAAGTTTAGGATTCTGCTTTTTTCTTTTCTCATCAAATAAAACTAAAGCCTTCTTACCGAGTTGGTAATTAAGCTGGGGTTACAAGAGTATTCTGAAACTGATCATTAAGTACCTTTCCATCAGGGACAGGTGTTATACTTGTAAGTTCTAGTTTCTCTAATGAATGGGCAGAGCTCCTGCCGTCCATTTCAAAGAAGAAACTAACAGCTGAAATATTAAATGTCGACGTGAGCAATTTGCTTGCCAAGTCAGGTGTATGACATCTTTAGACTTGGTATTGGCTTATGTAGCTTTGTTAACTTTAGTTGATTTAGATCCTCTGCTCGTGATTGGTGTTGGTGATGGCTTGAGAAAAAAATCAGATTATCTTGTCAACCGTTCTAGGTGTTGATGGTTCTGTACCATTTGACTTTAACAATGTTACTGCACAATTGGACTTTTATGGTGTTGCCCGCAATTTGACTTTTATGTTATTTTGGAAGTGCAAATACAATGAACAGCAGTAGTTGCACGCTGTGTTTACAACTAAGAGGTGAGGATTATGCCACATAGCCACAAAATGTTACTCCCTCCGTCCCACAATGTAAGATCGTTTTCCAAGTTATGTTAGCTTGAAAAACGATCTTATATTGTGGGATGGAGGGAGTATTAGATTATAACCTATATGTATTCTTCGGTCTTGATTAGAAGTATAACTACTTTGCTCAGATATTTTCAGAAACTTCATCCTTGCTCTGTTTTTTTTTTTTGCGTGAACTGGGAACATTTTTGTGTTAACTTCTGGTCATTTGACTGATGCATACTAAGAGCTACAGTGAATTTGATCTTTCAAAGTGTGTTGCATCACTTCATTTGAAATGAAGGACATGGAAAGAAATGATGGAAAACGAAATAGGATATTCGTCATGCATATTTGATTTTCAGAACTAAGAAAGCATTTTCCATGCCAGATTGCTGAAGATGGGAGCTCTAGATGTATCTAAAGTTGTGCAAGGTCGCCAGGGATGGCGTCTGATTACGTGTATCTGGCTCCATGCTGGGGTTGTTCATTTACTCATCAATGTTCTTTGCCTTCTATTTATTGGTATTCGACTTGAACAAGAATTTGGGTTTGGTAAGTGAAAGCATTGCTTGCATTTTGACCTGAGCCTTCTTGAATTCAACAAAAAGGAACAGATAGAAGTTATATACTATCAATTGTTCCCATGGCCCTGGTTCTGTTATAACTGGCAAGCTTCTTTAGACAAATTTCTTGTAATGAAATATCGCTTCATGGATCCAAGTCTCTAGTAGTCTACAGACATTTTACAAGTAACATCATATGTTCTGTATCTTCGATAGTGGAACCAAACATTATCAGGATTTTGTAACCACGTAGATAAGCTACTTAGACTGAACCAAGAGGCACGATACTGTGCTAGTATACACTACTACTGCAAAAAAAACCCCTCTGAAATACAGGAATACCTCAAATTATCCTATCTATATCACTGATTAGTTTACGAAAACTCTCAAAGCATGTGCATGAAAGTTGATCCAAGTTCTAGTTTAATTAATGAAATAGATACGTGTGCAATTTAAATGCTTCTATGCCTTACAATACTGAAGATTTTTTTCTGTTCATGGTGTACAGTGAGGATTGGTCTTGTTTATCTCATTTCTGGTTTTGGTGGAAGCTTGATGTCTGCTCTTTTCATCCGAGCAAGTATTTCCGTTGGTGCTTCTGGTGCTTTGTTTGGACTGATAGGGTCGATGCTTTCTGAACTCATCACAAATTGGTCACTCTATGCAAATAAGGTTTGTTTTCCTAATATAGCACTAGCAGTAGACTCCTCTGTAATAGTATAATAGTAGTTGTTGCAGCAAATTGATTCGGTCTTGTCCATCGAGAATGACTTGTTGAATTAATGGTGTGATATTTCCCCTTATTTTCAGGTGGCAGCATTACTAACCCTGGTACTTGTAATCGTGGTGAACTTGGCCCTTGGGATACTCCCCAGAGTGGATAACTTTGCTCATATTGGGGGTCTTATATCTGGGTTCCTTCTTGGATTTGTTGTCTTCATTCGACCACAGTTTGCATGGATTAACCAGAGAAGAGTAGCACCTGGACCACAAGCTGCTCCTGCCGAACGCAAGCACAAGACATATCAATATATATTGTGGATAGTTGCTGCTATTCTGCTGATTGTCGGGTGAGTCTACAGACTTTCCTCTTGAGGCCCCATTTAATATTTAACTTTCAAATGTTTTCCCCGTGGTGATACCTGTTATCTGAAATTTACAGGTTCACACTGGCCATAGTTCTGCTTTTCCGGGGATATAATGCAAACGATCACTGTTCTTGGTGCCATTATCTCAGTTGTGTTCCTACTAAAAAATGGAAGTGCAACTCGTCACCGACAACATGCACGGTAAGATAATTGGAAGTTCCTCCCTCTGTATCTTTGGAAGTACTTTTGTCACCGCTAACAAGTGAAATATAACAACCTGAAAAGAAAAGTTACAAGCATATATAGTGGAAAACATCGTTTTTGCATCTTGCAAAAGTTAACAAGCAAGTTAAATCTACAAGCTGAAGAACCAAATGTGCTTTTGGATCGATATGAACCAAACTCATTTTGTTTGGCTAGACGCTGTAGCCAGATGTATCAGAGATGCCCCTTTCACAGTTGAGATTGAGCATGCATTCACAGGACGCCGCTACATGCTAAATAGCTAATGCTATTTTCCGCAATTCCATTTCCTTGCAGGCAATGCTACAGGGAAATACCTTGAACTTGACATGTGAAGGCAAAGGGATATACCGGAGCTACATTGTGGCCGAAGCTACGCAAGATAAGATAGACCAGCTCTGCAACCAGCTTTGCAGTTAGGAGAACCGGATTCCCTGAGCTCTCCCAGCTTCTAACATGATTTTTATTCTTTCTGTACATGAAGAGAATACTACATATTTTAATAGAAGGTTACTTATGGAGGGAAATATGCAGTGTTGCATATTAGGTTGCTTGTGATTAATCTTGAGAAGTGCTGAAGTGTTGCTCCGGTTCCCGGATGGATGGAAACTGAGAGGAAAAGGCCAACAGGACTATCATTCATGTGTTGTAAGGCCTTTCGCGCAAGCACTGGACCCACACGATAAACCCAAGCTTAGAGCAATTCTAGCATTTCATGTCTTCAAACGAACTTTAACGCATGGTTGCCGGGAGTATCCACACAATGAACCCAAACTTATAGCAATTCTAGCGGAGTCGCAATATGGCATATGCAGCGCACTCTATATGCTTTTAGAAGCTAGAGTAGACATAACGTGGTCTCCATATTTTCCTGCATTGGGTCATAGGTTCTTCCCCAATAATCTAAATTTCAGAACACCCACCTGTCATTGGGTCATAGGTTCTTCCCCAATAATCTAAAATTCAGAACATATTTGATTCAATTCGATTTCATTCCTAATAATTTGGTCGGAAAATTAGTTCCAGTGCGACTTTTTTTTATCATGCTCTGCTTTTTTATTTATCATAGTTCCAGTGCGACTTACTTTGGTAGAACAACTAATAATTGGTTAAACTATAAACTAAGTAGCTAATGGTCGTGGCCATGCCTCCCACGGCGGCAACAACTGGATTCCCTATCAAGGGCTAGTTGCGGCCATGTCCACGGTCGAGGGGGTGTGGGCGGAGTCAAGTAGGAATGCGACAATGCGGGCCTCGATGGCCCAGAAATACGCCTCGACGGTCGTCGTGTCACAAGCCGGTTGTACGTCAGTGGCCCCGGTGATTCCATTGCGGGCCTCGACACGATCGTCCCAAGTCGGCCATGCAACCACAGCTGACAGGGGCGAGGCGGACGGGCGGTCGCAAATCCGTCGCTCCCTTTCCCGCGTCATCTTGCGGCTCAACAATGTCAATTTGCTCCCAACAGGAGTTGAGGGGATCCGCTTGTTTCTTCTTCTCTACCTCATCTCCAAAAATGAAGGCGAGAGGAAGACTTTATATAGGCCATCATGGGGCTCATAATATATCTTTTTTTTTCATAATGTGGCCACGGCTAGGAAAAAGAGTAATAATATCAAAAGAACTTCTTAATGATTTGGGGATTTTGCGGCAAGGTATGGAATTGAAGGATCATGTCACGAAATATTTTTTTAATCTTTTCACCTAAGAAGTTTTGCAACCTAACTTTTATCCCTTGTTCGGAGAAGGGTGTCTACTGAGATGAATAATGCCCCTCTCGCTCCTTACACCACCGAAGATGTTCGTAAGGCTTTATTCGCTATTAGTGATTTGAAAGCCCTGGGAACAGATGGACTTCATACTATTTTCTTATAAAAGATTTTGGCTCATGTTAGGGGACAATCTGATTTAGGAGGTTCTGTAAGTGGCTAATACATGTACTATCGCATCTGGTTGGAATGACACAATGATTATGATCATTGGGCTTACGAGTGTCTTCATTCATCATCCATATTTTGGAAACCATTTCTACTTGCAGGTGTCATGTGTCTAGGATCACTGGGCTCCTAATTACTCCCTCCGTTCCTAAATACTTGTCTTTCTAGGCATTTTAAATGAATATCACATACGGATGTATGTAGACATATTTTAGAGTGTAGATTCATTCATTTTACTCCGTATGTATCACTTGTTGAAATGCCTAGAAAGACAAGTATTTAGGAACGGAGGGAGTACATGTTTAGCTATTGTCTCCGTACTCGAAGTATAATGACGTGACCACAATTTTCAAGATGCTAAGTATATATTTTGTTGTGCTAGAAGAGGGGATAATTTAAGTTCCTGGCTTCTCTCGACCTCGGTTCAATTTTTCATTCATCACATTATTTTGTCCATCGCTTCTAATTTAGGCTCGACCAACGACCATTACTTAGTTTCCAATAATGTGTATAAATAAAACATTGCATGACATGCCTTTACTGTCATATCTAGATGTCATGCATAACATAGCAGAAGCCTGACTTATGTACCACATATTCCATAGCTTAGATTCAAATTTTGAGGCTTTCAAAAACGAAGTGTATTGTAATTAATTTGCATTTATCTTTTAGTAGAAAACTAGTGTCATGTGCTAAGCGATGCTTATTCTCTTAGCGGGATCTTAGCGGAAAGTGGCACTATTGTACACACCTTAAATGATTTCTTTTGTGATTAATCAAAGTTCCCTTCAATTTTTTAGGAGAAAGACTAAATTTGCCTTGACATGGCGCTTTTTTTCCAGGAGAAAAAGTGTTTTAAAAGGTTCTTTTAAATACCCATAACTATATTTAAACATGAGAACTATTACGGATATTACGAATACAATGCTCCGGACCAAAGATCCAAAAAACTACAAATAAGCTCCTAAAACTAAGAATTATAATGATATCTCTGAGACACACCATTATGGTAATAAATTTTGGATGACGAAATCCTTCCAAACATTCAAAAAGGGCACTGCAATTAGACATGAGTAGCGAGACTGCCATGAACGTTGAATGGACTTGAGGAGGCTAGGATGACCCCTTAAAAGTGTAGGTTGTCGAACCGCGAGATGTGCACCATAATGCCAAGGAAATAATCCAGCCCCAAAAAAATTCAAACCAACAAAAGCACCAAGGCTCATTAATAAATACTCAACAAATCTGAAAGATCGGTCATGTGAGGACACAAACTTAAACTCTGCAAGAGTAGTTGCACGCGAACCAACCTGTGGTCGAATGGTTAGGTGGACATTGGTATCCCTAGCCCACCAGGGTTCAAATCTTGGTGCTCGCATTTATACTGAATTTATTTCAGGATTTTTGGCGACACGCGTTCAATGGGAGGAGACGTTCCTCTCGACTAAGATGCGCGTACGGTGACTTCGTAAAATCTCAAGATGGTATGCCAGCTCAGTTTCTTAGAGGCGTCACTACGATAGATTCAGCGTGTTGCTGAGAAAAGTAGTCAAATGCTCTTTTAGTTTTTTAAAATAACAAATGCTTTTTTAGGTAGAGGTAAGTTTTTTTTTCTTTGAGGGGGAGAGGCAAGTTATTTTTAGCACAAGGTAAGGTTTAGTTTTTTCTGAGGAGGAGGTAGGTTTAGTTTTTTTTGGAGGGATGGTTTTTTTTAAGGTAAACTAGGGATTTTATTAAAAGTTCACGACATCCGGAATACAAGCAATCTCCGGCAAAACCCCTAGCCACACATGGCGGCCCACTGCAAGAGACGCAGCTCCCTTGACTAGCAAGTGGGCCTCAAAATTATTGTCTCTACTCTCGAAAAGGAAATCAACAGAAGAAAAATTGTCGCCACTAGTTTGAATCTCTCGAAGAATAGGAGCATAAGATGGAGCACCTGCAGACTTGACGTTAGAAATCACTTTTGCACAATCTGAAGCAATGGCGAGCTCCTGTAGATTCAAATCCCGGGCTAGAGCTAGTGCTCGCTGCATGCATGTGCCTTCAGGCTTGCCGGGTCGGTGAGGTCATCAAAAACCCTCGCAGAAGCACCTAAAAACTTGCCAAATTTGTCACGGCATACAACTCCCGCTGCTCCTTTGTCTCCCAGCGTTGACAGGCTCCCGTCACAGTTTAACTTTGCAGCCTTGCCCGGGGGTGGAAGCCACACTTTTGCTCTCGGCCGGTTCACTCGGACTACACTTGCCCCGGGTCTGTGCAAGTTAGCTATGTCTAGCTCCTCCAAAAATCTCTTCATGAAACTCATAGTGGAAATCGGGCTCTGAAATTCATTCTCATGGATGGCCTTCCTCCTGGCCCACCAAATCGCCCACATGGTCACCAATATTCGAGCTAGGTCATGTTGATTTGTTGTCTCAAACAGCCAAAACAGCCATAGCCTTGCATCTTCGGTTTGGTTTGATATCACATGCTCGACCAGTTCATCATCCTCCAGAGCCCAAACACATCTTGCCATGCGGCAACTTAGTAACGAGTGTCGCCAAGTGTCCTCCTCCGCTCCACAGATAGAACATGATGGAGAGTCTGCCATATGCCTTTCATGTCTAATCAAGCCAGTTGGGATTGAAGTATGCGCCAAACGCCAGACAAAAACTTGGATTTTTGAAGGGATCTTCACCTTCCATAGCCGAGTCCATGAGTTTTTGTCCGCAGCAATATTAGAGTGGCCCGGCCGGTGCTCTAGCCAATCCTCTCTTTGTGTTTTGATAGCACAAATCATCCTGTAAGCTGATCTTACCGAAAAGATACCTCGCTTATCATAATGCCAAGCCCAGAAGTCCTCATGTTGCCTTGTGCTAAGTGGTATGTTGAGAATAACCTCAACATCAGCAGGTATGAAGTGCTTTGATAGGGCTTGCTTATCCCATGATCGGGTGACAGGATTAATCAGGTCTGAAACCATCATCGGCGGGTTCGTTGACCGGGCGCAGATGGGCCTCAACTTATAATCTCTCGGCAACCAGTTGTCCTGCCATACGTTAGTACCTGCACCGGTGCCAATTCGCTTGATGAGCCCCAAGGACAGAATGTCGCGGCCCTCCAAAAGAGACCGCCAAACCTGGGAAGGGGCGTTCCCTAGCATGGCGTTCAACAAATCAGTATTTTGGAAGTAACGGGCTTTCAGAACGCGAGCGCTTAGGGATTCCGGCTGCTGCATCAACCTCCACGCTTGCCGGGCAAGAAGAGCCAGGTTGAACAACTCAATATCTCGAAAACCTAGGCCGCCCATAAACTTAGGTTTTGACATCGTTTTCCACGACACCATGATGTCCTCCTCTCACCATTTTTACTCCCCCATCAAAATTTACGGATCAAGCTGTTGATGTGCTCGCATAAGCCCCGGGGTAGCTTGAAACATGCCATCGAATATGTTGGGATGGCCTGGGCTACAGACTTGATGAGGACCTCTTTCCCTCCAGCTGACAGACACTTCTCCATCCAACCCTGAACACGTTTCCAGATTCTATCTTTCAGATATTTAAAAGATCCTTCCTTTGCTCTGCCCACATCCGATGGCAGACCCAAATACTTCTCAGTTAGTGACTCATTGTGTACATCTAGGATATTCTTAATTGCTTCCTTTGACGAGTCCGCTACCCCCTTGCTGAAAAAGATAGATGATTTATCCACATTTATTCTCTGACCTGATGCATCGCAATAAACTCTCAGCAGCCCATTAACACGTGTGGCAGACGCCTCATTTGCCTCAAAAAAGAGTAGGCTGTCGTCAGCAAAAAGGAGATGATTAACCAATGGGGCTTCCGGCGCTAATGCAATTCCCTGAACCCCAACATGGGACTTCAACAAGCAGGATAGTCCCTCCGCAGCAAGCAGGAATATATATGGCGAGATCGGGTCTCCCTGCCGCAGTCCACGCGAAGACCTGAAACCATCCAAACTGCCACCATTAAACAAAACGGAGAAGGAAACCGAAGTAACACACCTCATAATAGTCTCCGTGAATCTGGGACTGAAGCCCAACTTAATCATGACCGCTTTCAGACACCGCCACTCGAGGCGATCGTATGCCTTCATCATATCAAGTTTTAGCGCACAAAACCTGTTTCCCTTCACCCTCCTAGTTTTCATATAGTGCAAACACTCATAGGCCGTGATAAAGTTATCTGTAATGAGACGTCCAGGGACAAAAGCAGACTGCTCTTCGGAGATGATGTAAGGGAGGATTAGCTTCAGCCGGTTGGCTAAGACCTTCGATGCAATCTTGTAGATTACATTACAAAGGCTTATAGGCCGAAATTGTCCTAAAACTTTTGGACCGGAGATCTTGGGAATTAATACGATGAACGTGTTGTTTATCTCCTCCGGGGAATAAGCTCCATCAAGCACTTGGATGATCATCCTTGTAACCTCGTCACCAAACAAATCCCAATGCTTCTGAAAAAAATGTGCGGGAAAACCATCTGGGCCAGGTGCCTTTGTTGGAAACATTTGGAAAAGGGCCTCTTTAACTTCATCTCTGCTCTAATCTGCATTAAGGCGAGCATTCATATTTCCATCTACCCGTGTAGGTATATGGGACAAGACCTCCTCCATGCCGATGGTGCCTTCTGAGGCATAGAGATTTTTATAGAACTCTGTAGCCATGCCGGCCAGCTCACTCGGGTCAGTGCACACCGTGCCATCAGCTCGTTCAAGTTTGACGATCCTGTTTTTTGCCCGACGAGCACTCGCTTTCCGCTGAAAAAACTTCGTGTTATTATCACCTTCAGCCAGCCACGTGATTCGAGAACGTTGTTTTGCCATGATTTCCTCTCTGTACGCTAACTCAATCAGCTGATCCATCACCTTTTTTTTCTTCCTGCCCCGGGCCCATCCGTAGCGGATCTCCTCTGAGCTCTGCGAGCTGCTGGCGCAAAGCCCTCATCTCCTGGCATACAGAGCCAAAATTTCTCTTTCCCCACCGTGCCATAGATGCCGAAACATCGTGCAGCTTGTTGGCCAAGTGAGCTAGTGTCATCGCCGGTCCTTTTCCCTTCCATGCGTCGTCCACCACCTCTCGGAAGCGATCGTCCGTCTCTCATGCACACTCATAACGGAATGGTTTCTTCCCCAACGTTCGTTGATAGCCTGTCTCTATGTCAGTCTTTAGCAGAATCAGACAGTGATCACTCTTTGCAGCTGTTAGATGTTCCAGCGTTGCAAAAGGAAACAAAAAGGACCAGCTCGGTGAAGCCAAAGCCCGATCTAGTCGAACCCTGCAGAATTGACCTCCTGTAACTCGCCTCTCGAAAGTCCAATCAAGGACCATATACCCTATATCCGACAAGCCACATATATCCACCGCATCTCTGAACCCCGCCATTTGTGCACTGTCACGAGTATTAGGCCCCATTTGCTCCTCCTGACGAAGTATCTCGTTGAAGTCACCAATACATAACCACGGCAGGGTACTCTCCCCCCTCAATCTCTTTATAGTCTCCCATGTTTTGTACCTCAAGCTTCGGTTTGCCTCCCCATAAAAACATGTGAGTCGCCATTGGTCCGAACCTGGGTTCGAAACCCAGGAGTCAATGTGATACTATGAATAATTCTTTATTACCAGATTAACATCCGATATCCAGAAAATACAAAGACCTCCACTCCTACCACTACTTGCTACTGCAAAACTATTATGAAAACCTAAAGACACCGCCAAACCCTCCACTCGATTCTTTGCTATTTGTGTCTCCACAACACAAAGGACCGACGACGCACTATCCTCCACAAGAGCACGGAGCTCGTTAACTGTCGCAGGGTCGCCAATCCCACGACAGTTCCAACATAAAGTCCTCATCAGGCTTGGCGGCCCTCCTCGAGGGAGGCCGCCTTGTTTATCAGCTCCAACTCTTCGCCCTCTTCACCCTCCTGTCTCCTCTTCTTAACGATGTGTACCTTCTCCGGTGTCGAGGCTGCTGCATTGCTTGGAGCAGAAGAAGAAGCCCCTTCGATCAGCATGACGGTACCTGCAACCTTGCCTGCCAGATGAGAAAGTTTCTGTCCTCTAATGTTTAGAGAACCATCCGCAACCACCAACCTTTTCCGAGCTCCCTTCTCGACTCCCTCACCATGATTCTCCCTTCTTTCCTCCACATCCATCTGTTGCGGCCCATGAGAATTAACTCCTCCCCAATCTCCCCTTCCTTAGCCCCCTATCGGGCCTCTCCCTCCTCGACCCCTAGCTCCTCTACCGCCATCGCCACCCCGACCTCTGCCAAAACTATCTCCTCTACCTCCACCACCATACGGTTGAGCCGCTGGCATCTCCGGCTCCCATAGCAGTCAATCACCCCATTCAAAAGAGCTTGGGTCGTGTATGCCGGCTCCACATTCATCAGCCAAGTGACCCATCCGGCCACACGCAAAGCAAAAGTCTGGAAGCTTCTCATAGAAAACACTGAATTTTTTGTGCTCCTTCAAGGTGATTGGAAACAAACCTGACTAGTGGCTCATAAACATCAACAAATACCCTGGCTCGTAGTGTACTCGCCGGGTTTATCCTTCCCTCATTCACCACAACTGTAAAAGGAGGATCTCCCACCTTTGCAGCTACCTTCTCCGCCAGCTCCCTTCTCCTTGTCAGGCCATCAGGCAAGCCCTTGACTCGAGCCCACAGCGGGATCTTGTTTAGTCTATAACCATTAACATCAGAGAAACCGTCATACTCCTGCAGCACCACGGGCGCCCGCCGGAACAGCCACGGCCCTCCCTCCATGATCTTCCTCCAGTCTCCCAAACAGTGGCATTGCACAAGAAATAGATTGGGTCCCTTGATGTTGAAGGTGACACCTGCGCCGCCGACCAGGCATTCGCATTTGCGTCAATAGCGCCGCATGGCTAAACGGTTTTGTCGTATGAACACGGAACAACGCTAACCAGCGAACATCCTTGATCAAGTCTTCCACCTCCTCCGAGAAATCCAGATCCTCCTCTTCCTTCCCATGTAGCTTCATCCCGGCGAACTAATCTTCAAGATCTGGCCCCGGTCCAAAGTACGCGCCATGCTCATTCTCCCCTCCGTCAGATGCGTTCCTCCTTGCCTGCGAGCTGTTCATCCCCCCATCATCCGCCATGGAATTATCTTGGCTTATCTCTCCACTCAAAACCCCAGGTACTTCAGATCCGATCGGCCCCCTGCACCTAACCCTACTTCCGCCGCCATCGCTTCCTCCTGACCCCCTGGCTCCTGTCGCGTTGGATCCGCCATGCAAGCGAACGTGCACGGCGGGGATGTGGTAGATCTCACCGGCAGCCGGAGTGATCCGGCGATCGGCGAGGTTTTACGTGGACTCTAGTGCAAGATCGCCAAAGGAAAGGTGGAACCCTAAAAAACTAGGGGAAAACCGCAGTGGGAGCGTACAGAAAAGATGAGGATTTGAGGGATGGTAGGGTTTATATAGTTACAAAACGAATACAAACGTGTCCTAAATCTGCAAGCCCAGGCATGAAAGGAAGCCCATAACCAAAATAACTCGGCCTCCTAGAGGCCCAATAAAAGAAAAACCCCCACCCAACCTCACCGGAGTCGGCTGCCACTGCCACCATTTCTCTCTCACCGTCTGCCTCCTTCCTCGCGTGCGTGCGGTCCCCGGTCCCTGTACGTCCTGCCCCACCACTCCGGCGGCGGCGGCGCCGGTGGCGTTGCACCATCCTGGTAACCCCACCCCTTCTTCTATCTCTCTCCCTCTCTTCCCGGCGATGAAGTATTTGGGTTCTGGGGGGGGGGGGGGGGGGCAGAATGCCCTACAACTAACTACTGTAGATAGGGTCCGTGTCGTGCTGAAAATTCCAGCACCCACCCCACATTAGGCTTCTTTGCGGGAGGCACGGGGCTCGGAACCGACGCGCCTCATCTCATCTTGGCGCGTGCTAGCGTTTGATTTCCCTTCTGTTGCGAAATTTCCCTTGTTTTTAAGCCGCTGCGTCAGTTCATCCGATTAGTACGGGTGTCTGAATGGAACCTAGATGCATTAGTTTGTTTCGGAAGCGTGGGTTCCCTTTTCCTTACAATATTACCCCCTCTTTTACAAAATTACAAAATTCTTGATTTCTCACTGCCTTGTGTCATTGTGTGGAAGTCCATCCTTCCTTGATCAGGGGCGCCTTCTGCACATCTTGGATTGACTAGTTAGTTTTGTGCAATGCAGGGATAGAACTACACTTGAGAGCCTATCCTAATGTCACTGCTTATCTTTTATGCCCTAATCAGCAAGTCCTCATCTTCCCATGGATAAAGCTATTCGTATATTCATGCTGCCACTAGTGCCGGTAATTATTAGTGATTCAGATGACTCATCATGAAAGCTGATGCTGTTGATCTGGTTCTCTTACAATTATATGATGAAATGTGGGTGCAATTTTGAATTGCTTGTTATCAATACCACGAGTCGCCTGCATGGACAAGGTGAATGATATGTGGGTGCATAGTTATGATTAGTGGTGACATGTTTTCAGGTGCCACGAGCAATGGTGAGGAGCCGCTCTCCCAAGGGCGGAGATGACGGCAGGCGACGAAGCACTCCTAGGAGAAGTTCTGATGAGCAAGGAGGAAGGAAGGAAAAAGGTCCTATAAGCCTCTTGGTGCGTAACATCCCTCATAACTGCAGGTACAGAATTTCGAACCCCCCCCGCCTGCTATTTATACTGGGCCATGTTTCATGTTTGTGGTTTCTAACTTGCTCGTCCTCATGATTTTCACAATTTCCTGCAGATATGAAGATCTTCGAGTTCCTTTTGCAAAGTTTGGTCCTGTTCGGGATATTTACATGCCAAAAGATTACTACAGTGGGTAAGTGTTACCGAAGCGCCAACTGATTTTCTCTCATTAGACATTTAGGCATGTTCGACCACTGAAGATCCAGCAGCTTTTCTCTTACTGATGTGCTTGAAGAGTTAGAAGAGCAACCTTTTGGGGTGCTTTTCTTCTGCTCATATGGAAAAATGATTGTTAATGTCTGCATGGCCCCAAACTCTGAGTCCTTACATACTGCATGGAGAAGCTGACCAGTGACATATCAATTTTGCATAAAAGCCCCACGTGTACCCTATTTCCTCCTTTTGTTTGTATTTGTTGCAAAATCCATAAATATTGCAGAATAGATTTATGATAAATGTATAAGCCTAGTAACTCATTGAAGTCTCAAACTTAATAATTTTAACAACCTATAGAGTACGGAGGATATAGGTACTTTATCTTTTGCTATTTATGTGTTCTCTTCTGGTGTGAATCACTCTTTGGAATGATTTCCAGGATGTCTTGAAGTACATGTGATTAGATAGAGTCTTGTGCGAGAAGTTCTTCTAGGAAGACAAGATTCGGTTTGTTGGCAAAATTGATTTTCTGAAGAGATGATGGTTTTACTGGACCTTCCATGTGAAAGTTATAGCTGTGAGAAGTTGGTTTCAAGTACTTTGATGATTTTTCAAACATTTGAGGAATTTGAAGTGAATCGTTTTTATGAAGATGTGATTATACAACAAATTTGGCTACTAGAATAGCATGGGCTCTCAACTGGTTTTTGGGAAGCTCGCTACTATTTTGGTGGAAATGCTAGTAAGTTATTGGCTGTGTTTTGTGAAGAATCGTACAGGGTTAGCTTATACGAAACTGTGGTGGTAACTCGTCGGGCACATACTACCTTTTATCAATATGTGTTTTTAATTTGTATAGCATGGTCTGAATATTATTTATCTAACATTTTATAATTATCATATTAACATATGTGCTGTGCAGGGAGCCAAAAGGGTTTGCTTTTATTGAGTTTTTTGACTCCCATGATGCTTCTGAGGCGCAATATCACATGAACCATAAGTTGTTTTGCGGACGTGAGATTAAAGTTGAGCCTGCCACAGATAAACGGAAAAGGCCCGAAGACATGCGTAGACGAACTGGAGTAAGGTAGGCCATACCAATCACTATGTTGGAAGTTTCTTCTGTTTCATTGTTTTCTTTTTTGGTGAGAAAATTTGTATGTTTTATTTTTGTTAACTTGTGTTCCTGCACTGCAGAGTTCATTCTGGTTCTAAAGGGCACGATCTTTCTCGCCATGGTAATCTGTTTTATTTTCATCTGCTATACTTGTGTGTCCTTTTCATCATGATGCTTTGCCGAATTCTGGGGAGTTTAGGTGATCTTCTTTTACTGATAGAAACTGTAAGCTCCCCACTTTATCTTTTGATGTTAGATAAACTCTAAAGTAAATATGAACACAAAAAGGTAGAGTCATGGTTCATTTAGTTGTATGCCTACAAAAGACCCAAAGTGATCTGACTCTTCCCGGAACCTGCGCAAGCGGGAGCTACACGCACAAGGCTGCCCTGGTATATATATTGCAATTCCTTTTCATTGGTTCTATCTTCACCGGACAGTAGTTTTCCTGCCAGGGCCACGCCTGCTGGTATCTGGCAGAAAAATCTCCTTTTCAAAATTAATATCGTATTAGAATGAGTCTATACCATGTGCTACAAATTGCAATATTGATAAATTGCTATCTTCCTTGAAGGACGGTCTCGTTCTCGTTCACACTCCCGTTCTCCTCGCCAAGGTGGTCGTGATAGATCACGGTATTTCAGCGAATCTTGCCAAATGAGTGCCTCACCATGAAGAAGTGTGCGAAATATTTGGTTTATTATTAATAAGTGATCTCACCTACACTGTAGGTCACATTCTCCTGCCCCAAGAAGGCATGGTGACTACTCTGCTTCACCAAAGAGAAAGGAAGAGTGCCAGGCAAAATCATCAGGACAATCAAAAGAACATGACAACGATAAGAAGCTGGGATCCTGTACTCCTGGTGGTAGAAGTGAACGTCATGACACTGATAATGATTCCAATGAGTAAGTTCTGTCCCTTCACTGCTGCTAAATTTTAATCAAGACAAGTAGACAACCATGAGGACACCCTGAGGAGGCCAGTCCTTGAGCGCGTGTGGACTGGACACATACCTTTAGCCAACCGAGTGCTGCTTGTTTCTCGGCGTTTGTACCTCTGTAACAGTACTGTATATGGCCAGGAGGCGGGCAACACCTAACTATTCTGCTGCACCAAAGAGAACGGAAGCGTGCCAGACAAAATCACCAAGGCAGGCAAATGAACATGATGAGGATAAGAAGCATATATCTTTTAGTCCTGATAGAAACAACCACCGTGATGCTGACAATGGCCACAATGAGTAGGTTCTGACATCCTGTTTCTACTGTGCTGCTAAATGCAGCTTGTGTAATCCAGTTATACTATTCTAGAACTAATGTTGTCCATGCTCTCCTTCCAAGGCGAGATGACTACTCTACTTCATCAAAGAGAAAGGGAGAACGCTTGTCAAAATCACTAAGATTGTCCAAAGAACATGATGAGGATAAGAAGCGGAGATCCTATAGTCGTGATGATCGAAGTGACTGCCGTGATGCTGATAATAGTTTCAAAGAGTAAGTTCTCTTCTTTCACTGCTACTAAATGTGACTGCGAAATATCTAGTTAGCTAATATGGAACTAATACATGTATGTAGTTACGTCATCTTATCTAAAGGTTATTTTACTGCACAATTTGAGTACAGCATCAATCTTGTGTGTACAATAGCTAATCATCTGTGTACGACAATAGATTGTTTGTGATGTAAGCCTCGGCATACGCAAACTTAATTTATTCTCGACCAATAGTGTATTGCGGTCTATTGAATCTGTACTACTTGCATTTCATGTATGATATTTTGGCCTTGTCGCATACCCATAGGCCATGACATATACCACTAGATCTGTCAAAATACATGAAGTTTTTACTGTGTCTTTCTTGAGATCTGTTACATCGGAAGTACTTATATCTTGATAGGGCTACATATCCTACTAGAAACATGTTACTACCGTGTGAGTATACATTATTCGCTATAGTGACACTGATATCATGCCCCAGAACCTTCTTTTTAGAGTTTAGTAATTATCTCCAGGACATAGTTGCACAGTTCATTGCCATCAGCATATGTAATCTATTGGTGAGAAAAATTATCGCATTTAGCTATTGTTTTGACATGGTTGTGGTTGCATCCATGCTTTTTTATTACCATTGTGCTGCTCGCTGTTTGTATTACTGAACAGTGTTCTATTTAGGATTGGTTACATGATCTGTGTGCACAGTTCAGATTTATTTGTATGGTTGTCATATGAATAAATGGTTAATTGCATTCCTTTTGTACATATCCGCCATTGTAGTAACAATGTGTGTGTTGACAGGAGCCGGGCAACAACTGATGCTAAGAGATCCTGTCCCCGCCAGAGGTCACCCAGACCATCCGCTGGATCACACTCAAGAAGGCGAGATGCCTACTCTGCTTCCCCAAAGGGAAAAGAAGAGCGTCGGGAACAATCACCAAGACAGTCAAAAGTACATGATAAACATAGGAAGCGGAGATCCAATACTCCTGATGATAGAAATGACTGTCATGGTGCTGATCATAGTCACAACGAGTAAGTTTTGTTTCTAAACTGCTACTAAAAGTTACTGGCATGATCTAGTTATGCTATACAGAACTTATGTTCATACTCCCCTGACCTAAGAATGCAAGGTGACTGCTCTACTTCACCAAAGATTAAGGAAGAGCGCCAGGCAAAATCATCAAGAGAGTCAGAAGAATATAACAAGGATACAAAGGGGAGATCCTGTGCCCCTCATGATAGAAATGACCACCATGATGCAGTTAATGGTTCCAGAGAGTAAGTTCTCTTCCTTGATTGCTGCTAAATGGCATGATCTAGTTGTGATAATCCAGGACTAATGGACTAATGGTGTTACACTTATTGGTGTCTTGAACTTCATCCCTTTAACCCCTTGCTTCAGTATATCGGTTACAGCCTGCAATAAATTGATAGTTGTTAGTTATCCTTTTTGGATTATTTTTTACCTGTACAGCACCAATCATGTGTGTGCAATAGCTGATCCTCTGTGTTGGATAACATATAGTTTGTGATCAAACCTGGGCGTACAGACTTAATTTTTTTTCTCGCCCAGGAGTGTATTATGGTCTACTGGACCTATATTAATTGAATTCTATGGGTGATCTATTTAGCCTTCTCGCGTAGCCATAACCTGCACCACTATATTGTCTGCCAAAATATATGAAAATGGTCTACTCTTCCTTTCACAAACATTATCATATCGAAAGTTCTTCCTTTCCTCTAGGGCTACATATCCTTCTCGATGCATGTTAATTCTGAGTGAGTACACCATTCGCCAGAACCTTCAGAGTTCAGTACTTTTTTCCAGAACGTGTGTAGTTGTGTACAGTTCACTGGCATCAGCTTTCCCAGAGCTGGCATTAAGTTAACAAAAGTATTATAACACTGCGCAGAGGACCACAAAGAACAAAGAAATTACAAGCAAGTCCTTCCGTTTTACATTCAGGACCCCAAGAGAGAACACAAAAACACAATCGATTCCTGAATTGTCCGGTGATCTCGCCGGAGATGCCTTGGCCACAGCCTTGTCAGCGTAGGGCAAGGAAAATAGGGCCTCTCTTCTGGAGGTTGAAGAAGGGGAGGTCGGAGTTTGCTGGCAAATCTACATGAAGCCAGCGTTGCACCCAAGTCGCCCAAATTGCTCGTCGGAGGCAAATCTTTGTTTGATCTGAAGCTCCGGCGGCGGAGGTCGGCGCAGAGGAAGATGAGAAAGCTCCGATGCCAGCCGATAACCCCTCGGCATGCCGGCTCTGCAATGTCCCGAGCCAGATCCGCCATCCTCTCCCCTAACGCCACAGCAGCGGCTAAGAGAGCATGTCAGAGCAGCTCGAAAAACCTCTAGATCCGTCGTCCACATGAGTTTATTTTCAAAGCCGTCGCTGGATCCACCCCTTTCAGCTGCCGTCCACCATGGATGGAAACTAGATGTAGAGGCCTCCACCGGTCGCCGCTCAGGGGCGCCGATGCCAAGCTTCTCAACGGCATGTAGCCAAACGCTATCAAGGCAAACCACGATGACCTAGATCTACCCCGACAATACAGAGCAGCGACACATCTCCCTTCCCATGCCCACTCTGGACGGTGGAGCCGCTGGAGGAGAAGGGGAGAGGAGCCGGGCTAGGGCAGGCGACTCTCAAGGAGACGAGGAGGAGAGAGAAGGGAAGGAAGAGAATGAGAGCCCCTTGGCATCAGCTTATACAATGCAGTATAATCTTTTGGCTAGAAAAGTCCTGATTTCACCTTAGTTCTGACTTCTGACAGGATTGTGGTTGCACCTTTGGTTTTTTGCACCATCGTACTGCTCATTGTTTAGGATTATTTACGTGAGGTGTGTGCATTATTTCTATGTGGTCATATACGAGTAAATGGTTTACATTCCTTTTCTTTATGTTTGTATCTTTATAGTAGCAATTGCATGTCAACAGGAAGCCGGTAACACCTGACGATGAGGGGTCCCATGCCTGCCGGAGGTCACCCAGACCATCTTCTGGATCACGCTCAAGAAAGCGAGATGACTGTTCTGCTTCCCCAAAGAAAAAGGAAGAGAGCTGGGCAAAGTCACCAAAGCAGTCCATTGAATACAAGGATGAAAAGAGGAGGTCATGTACTGCTGATGATATAAATGGCCGACATCATGCTGTTAATTGTTACAAGAAGTAAGCTGTGTTCCTGCTGCTAAATGTTATTGACGTAATCTAGTTATGCTTTAGAGAATTGATGTTTTTCAATCTTCATATTCTGCTGCCCCAAGAAAGCGAGATGGCTACTCTGCTTCCCCAAAGATAAAGGAGGAGTGCAGGGCGGAATCACCACGACCGACAAAAGAACGTGAGGATAATGGTGGAATAGACCGTACTGATGCTGACAATGGCTACAATGAGTAAGTTCAGTTCCTTCGCTGCTGCTAAATTTGACTGGGGTAATCTGCTATTCCCAGAACTTCTGTTGTTATACTTATTGGGATGTCAAACTTCATCTTCTTAATCCTTAGCGGTGTCTACCAGACACAGCTCACACGTCACAATATTACTTATGTAGATGTTTTCTACAGCACATCCTGTATAACAGTCACAGTTGACAGTAGATTGAAGATATCCTACTAAACTCAGCTTCATTCTGAGTATTGGGAAGTACATATATGCTATTCTGACATTGTTATGATGCACCAGAACCTTCTTGGGGAGTTGAGTAATTTACTGGCATCAGAGTATATAGTCTGCCGGGGAGAAACTTGCTGTTTTAACTAGAGTAAAGGTTGTTGCATATATGATTTTCATTCTAATGTCATCGTACCGCTTGCTGTTTGTTTTGCTAAATTGTGTTCTGTTTAGTATTGATAGACATATTTTATTGCATGCATTGTTTGCACAGCTTTGATTTATTTCCATGTTGATCATATGTTAATGTTAGTACTTTTTGGTCATTTACACCTCTGTAATAACGGTGTATGTTGTTCACAGGAGGCGTGCAGGACCTGACTCTGCTTCACAGAAGAGAATGGAAAAGCCTCCCCAAGCAAAATCACAAAGCCAGTCGAAAGAATATGATAACGGTAAGAACAGATCCTATACCCATGATGATGGAAAGGAGTGCCGCGATGCTGATAATGTTTCCAAAGAGTAAGCTCTGTTCCTTCATGCTGCTAAATGTGGCGGTATAATCTTGTTATGCTATCAAGAACTAATAGTTTTTATACTCTACTATCTCAAAAAGGCGAAAGGACTACTCAGCTGCTGGAAAGAGAAAGGAAGAGCGCCAGGCAAGTTTACCAAGACAATCAAAGGAACATGATGAACATAAGAAGAGGGGATCCTATACTCGTGATGATAGAAATGACCTCCGTGATGCTGATAATGGTTCCAAAGAGTAAGCTCTGTTCCTTCATGCTGCTAAATGTGATGGGTGTAATCTTGTTATGCTATCCAGAACTATTAGTTTTTATACTCTATACTGTCCCAAGAAGGCGAAAGGACTACTCAGCTTCTGGAAAGAGAAAGGAAGAGCGCCAGGCAAGTTTACCAAGACAATCAAAGGAACATGAGGAGCATAAGAAGAGGGGATGCTATACTCGTGATGATAGAAATGACCTCTGTGATGCTGATAATGGTTCCAAAGAGTAAGCTCTGTTCCTTCATGCTGCTAAATGTGGCGGGTGTAAACTTGTTATGCTATCCAGAACTAATAGTTTTTATACTCTACTGTCACAAGAAGGCGAAAGGACTACTCAGCTGCTGGAAAGAGAAAGGAAGAGCGCCAGGCAAGTTTACCAAGACAATCAAAGGAACATGATGAGCATAAGAAGAGGGGATCCTATACTCCTGATGATAGAGATGACCCCCGTGATGCTGATAATGGTTCCAAAGAGTAAGTTATGTTGCTTCACTGCTGCTAAAATCTGATTAGTGTAATCTTACTTCTTTTAGCATGTGACAGGTGTAATCTTGTTATGGTAATGCCAGAACTAATGTTTTTTATACCTCACCTTCCTAAGAAGGCGAAATGATTACTCAGCTTCCCGAAAGAGAATGGAGGACTACAGAGCAAAATCATCAAGACAATCAAACGAACATGATGATGATAAGAAAAGGGGATCGTATACTCCCGATGATAGAAGCCACCGCTCCGATGCTGATAATCGTTCGAGAGAGTAAGCCATGTTCCTTCACTGCTGCTCAATGTGAGTGTAATCTTGCTACGCTATTCCAGTACTAATGTTGTTCATACTCCATCTGTCAAGAAGGCGAGGTGACTTCTCAGCTTCCGGACAGAGAAAGGAAGAGTACCTGGGAAAATCACCAAGACAGTTAAAGGAACATGGTGACAATAAGAAGAGGGGGTCATATACGCCTGCTGATAGAAATGACCTCCGTGATGTTGATAATGGTTGCAATGAGTAAGTTATGCTCCTTGAGTACTGCTTAATGTGAGTGGTATATCGTAGTTATGATATTGCAGTTTGTAGGTTGCAACTCGCAGCAGGTTGATGTTTTGGTTGGTAGATCTCATCTATCTTGTTTCTTTTTGAGAAACATCCTGATCACTTGTATTGGATACAAACAGATTATGTGTTTGGGCATACACCAACTTGGTATTTTATCAGCCTACAGATTTTTATGGTCTACCGGACCTATATTATGTACGTATTGAGAATTTGCAACTTAATTTGTATAACCTATACCCTGCATTATCTGCCAAAATGTTAGAAAAATGGTTTTCTATTTTGCCTTTTCCGAGCACCTTACATCAAAAGACCTCTGATTGGTAATGCTACAATGTACATATCATACTATAGATGTTGGTTCTTGAGTGTTCCGCATAGTGACAATGGTATAATGCACCGGAACCGTTTGTTAAGAGTTGAGTAATTAGTCTAGGGCTTATGTCTACACATTAGCGTGTACAATGTTCCTTTGGCGAAAATGAGGTCGCTGTTTCACTACAGCTGTGATGACAATCTCGTGTATTTGCAGGAAGCTGGCAACAGATGACGGTAGCCGTAGCCCCTGCCCTGGCCGGAGGTCGCCGCGACCATCTTAGTTCAGAGGACAAGACTCGTGCCTGCCCCAACGACTGATGGGATCATGGAAGTGTAGGGATGCAGTCCCTTGTGTGTGTAAGGCTGACTGGTGCTCATGTGGCAGTAGTATTTTAAGAAGTAAGATGAGAAGCAAACCATTTGCTGCCACCTGCTTGTGTCATGTGGTGGTGGTAGCAAGCCCGAACTGCACATTAGATGTACTCAACTACATTCTAATGTTGGATCTGTTGCTGTCGGGGCAGCAAATGTTTGAGAGAAGCCTGGGCATGCATCAATGGACGTCAAGAGTGTAGGCAAATCACAAATGCATGATGCTGTTTAGTTTCTACTCCCTCCGTTCCATATTACTCGTCGCTGATTTAGTATGGAACGGAGGGAGTAGCTTGCTCCGCTTCTGGCCTGTGGGCCTGGGTATTTTGTGGGTCGACTGTCGTTTCTCTCTTTCTTTTCCATGCAATCCAAAAGAAGGATCGAGTTCCACTGTCAAAGGTACTTTTTTTTCCTAAGAAACTTACAATATATTCATCTTCAATCATGGCAGTATAAGTAACACTAAAAGAAAAGAACAACCTGATGCACATAGCTCTCGCTTGCACAGGGTCTAGGGAAGGGTCTAACCGCTTTGGGTCTATAGGAACATCAAAGAACAGAGGTAATAAAAATTGCAACCAGATCCATTGATCAACTAGCGACGACTACAGGCACTAGTGCGAGTCAAAGGTGTGTTGTCGTTATCGCCTCTTCCTTGTCGGAGCCGGACAAACTTTGTAGTAGACAGTCGGGAAGTTGTCGTGCTAAGACCTTATATGACCCGCACTAGAGCAGCAACCATCGTCGATGAAGAAAGTCGTAGATCGGAAGGACCAAACTTGTAAACACCCAAATGAAGACGAACGAAGACTGGATCCAAACAAATTCATTAAAGACCAACACCGACTGAATCTCACGAGATCCGACGGAGACACACCTCCACACACCCTTTGATGAAGCTAGACACACTATCTGAATGGGGATAGAATGTGGGATACAGTATTCCAACTGAGGGACATCGTCGCCACCACGCAACCCCAACCAAGACGCTAAACTTAACAAGAACGAGAACGGGCCCCTCCTACCGGTGGGGGGCCGAGGTTCTCCGCACCTCCATGGTCCAAGGCCATCGAAGATGAGGCGGACTGGCGGTGGCGTCGACAGGAGGAGGAAAGCATGGAATCTTTTCTTGTGGAGGAGGAAAGAGAAGGCTACCCACTGTCAAAGGTACCATAACATAACAAAAACATAAAACAACATCCTGGTGCAAATGAAAGAGATTGCAGCAACATCCTAGGGCAGGTGGTTAGGGCTAGGTCGGCTGTCAACTGCACGAGGAAGAAGATGAACATGGCTGAGTGGGTTTGAGGAGGATGAGTGAGCCGTTGAATGTCAATTTGATGATCAGAAAAGAAAGTGATTGTTGAAACATTTTTTTAGTTATGTGACGAATAGGTGCTCCCCAGAAAG
Source organism: Triticum aestivum (assembly GCF_018294505.1). Classification (NCBI taxonomy): domain Eukaryota; kingdom Viridiplantae; phylum Streptophyta; class Magnoliopsida; order Poales; family Poaceae; genus Triticum; species Triticum aestivum. The sequence goes on from NC_057805.1 coordinate 122,929,950, forward strand.
AAGTATTGCTCATCGATAACCAAAAGGTAAACGATTCGTTTTGGTTGACCAGAAGAACTTCAGACGGTCGCCTCGCTAGCGCACTCATGCCCATGGCCCACATCGCACACAACCTAGCGGTGTCCTGGATTAGGGGGTACTCATCTCGTCGGCCTACCACTCATCATGGGCCGGGTCGAGGACCCACCTATAACCGAAGAATAGGTCATGCTTGATGTTTGCCATGACCTTCGTCGTACTCAAGATGGAATTTTTCGAGACTTGGCGCACACTTCAAGGCATATTCAAATATTTGGCATGTTTATCTCTAGATGCAACCGACCGTGTGTAACCTTAGGTACCCCCGGCCCCTATATAAGCCGAGGGGTTTAGTCCATAGAGGCAAGACTTTTTCAGACTCATTCATACGATCTCGAGGTAGATCAATTGTACTTTGTACTCCATCCGCATCAATACAATCAAAGCAGAACGTAGAGTTTTACCTCCTCGAGAGGGCCTGAACCTGGGTAAACACCGTGTCCCTATTCTTCCTGTTACCATCTAGCAGAGACCACCAGCTCGGGACCCCTTACCCGAGATCTGCCGGATTTAGCTCCGACACAACCTTATCCTTTTTCTTCTTCCACCGAACGAATCTCCTCCTTTCTCGGTCTTCTATATACACTAGACCATATAGGCACGCGTTGCCGCGCCCATCCATCTTAAGAAGAGTAACAATACAATTGTTTGAGAAATGTTGAGCTGTCATAACAGATCGTAAAGTTCGTATGGTTCAAAATATCATTTACCAAAACGTCCAAAAGGGGGATATAATATATCATGCACAATGTAATACTCCCTAAAGAGAATCTCATTTCTACAAATAGGCTATTTATGTACAATGCAACACATGCAATAATATGAGGGATGGGCAAGAGAGGCTCAAATTACCAACAATCTAGCGAGTTAACATATGATATCTCCTCCTTCCCAATAAGGAAAATGATGCACGCAAGCCTCACTGGAGCTTGCCTACATCATCGTATGCCCACATAACACTATTCTTTGAGTAAATTGCAGAAAACCACCAGTTTGAGGGCTAGGTTAGCAGAAATCACTACGTTACAGTTTCTTGGCAAAAAACACCAACTCTCCCGTAAACAATTTGCAAATACCACTGATCGGCGGATTGGGCACCGATAAGTGAATTTATGACAGGTGGGGCCCGCTTTTTTGCCGACGTGGCGTTGTCGGCTGGTCGGACAGCCGTTAGACGCCGTTAGACGGCGCTCTCGCACGTGAACTTAAGTGATTCGCTCCTCTGTCTCTCACTCTCACTCTCACTTTGCTCTCGCACGCTCTCGCTCTCGCTCTGTTCTTGCTCGCCGCCGCCGGCCGCTCCGCTCCGCGTCGCGCCGCCGCCGCATCGTCATGGTGTCCTGGAGTGAAAGCAACGACAGCAGCGAGCACACTAGGCAGTACATCAGCTCTGATTCTGACGACGGCAGAATGCAGGTATGCATTTGGGGATATTTTCCTAGGGTTAGGGTTAGGGTTTGTTCTACGATTTGGGGATATTTTTCTCAAAGGAGCTTGTGTGTTAGCTGATGAAATGTTATGCATTTCTTTGCACTCCCAGGTCCCTGCTTCAACTGAGGACTCCGATTTTGAGGGCCCTGAAGTTGAAATGCAGGTTTTGTGCCATGGTCACGGGAAGTTAGCAGAGAGGCGCGTTGCTTTTGAAGGAATTCTAACTGGGAGGAGGTTTCTCTGTTGCGCTGAGAAGGTATATGCTTCTAAGTGACAGCACAATCATTGTTAGGATTTGGCCATTGTTTATTTATTGTTAAGTTGGGAGACTGTTGAGGCAGTCATTGTTTACTCTTAGGAGAGTGTTGAGCCAGTCATTGTTTACTCTGAGGAGAGTGTTTAGGCAGTCATTTTTTACTCTGGCAACAATGTTAATTAGATTAAAGTACAGTGGATGCATGGGTTAGTTTATTCCTAATAGCAGCACATCATTGTATAATTGAGAGCAGAACATCAGTGCTTTCTTTTTGATGTACTTTATCTTGGGAGTTTTTAAATATAATATCTTTAGCTTTGGTTGTGATGAAAGGTTTTAATATGGTTTTGAATACTACCTTATTTCAGGAAGGTAGAGACTGTGGACTAGTTAAATGGATTGATCCTGCTTGGCCCAATACCCTTGAGAATGCATTGCACAAGTTATGGTTGATGTATGAAGACAACAAGAGACAGAGGGCTGAGGACACTCTGATGAATTCTTTTGAAGTTCATAACCTGACACAAGAGAAGAAAAAGCTGCAGGCCAGCTATGAGAAGCTGGTTGAAGATGTCAATGCACTTGTGGATGCCCAGCAACGTAGGGTAGAGATAGAAAAGACAGATGCTGATACCAAGAAGTTGGAGGAGAAGTATGAGATGGTGAAGAACCTGGTAGCTGCTCAGGCCAGTGTCATTAGGAACATGAAGCTCAAGCTAGCTGAAGAGAGGAAGAACTTGCAGATCCAGATTGATGAGCTGCAGAAGAGTGTTGAAGAGAGCAATGTGAAGCTGCATGAGAGCAATGTGAAGCTGCAGGAGAGCAATTTGAAGCTGCAGGGGATCAAGGCCATCCTAAATGAATGATCACCTGGCTGTGGAAGAGGGCACTCTCATTTGGCATTTGCTTACCTTTTGTAGGGTGTGGTTGGCTGTGCTGTAATGAGATTATGGTTTTAATTTCCTGAACTATGGATCTGTAAAGTACTAATCTAGTACTATGATTATGTATGGATTTGAATTAATGCTAAATGTGATGGTATTTAGAGTATTTGGATGAAATCTGATCTGTTTAGAATTTATGTATTTGAGCCATCAAATAGGTTTGTAGCCATCTTTGGGGGTTTTGTCAACATCTAGCCTTCACTAGGGTTTTTAGGCATCTTTGATGATTTTGTCGACATCTAGCCATCACCTAGGGTTTTTAGGCATGTTCGATGGTTTTGTCGACATCTAGCCTTCACTAGGGTTTTTAGGCATCTTCGATGGTTTTTTCGACATCTAGCCATCACCTAGGGTATTTTGGCATCTTCGATGGTTTTGTCGACATCTAGCCTTCACTAGGGTTTTTAGGCATCTTCGATGGTTTTGTCGACATCTAGCCATCACCTAGGGTATTTTGGCATCTTTGATGGCTTTGTCGACATCTAGCCATCACCTAGGGTATTTTGGCATCTTTGATGGCTTTCTCGACATCTAGCCATCACCTAGGGTTTTTTGGCATCTTTGATGGCTTTGTTGACATCTAGCCTCATCATCACAAAATGTATGATAAACTCATCATCACAAAATACCAGAAAAGATATCTGAAGCATTATAGTATCACAACTTAACTTAAACATCTCAACTACATGACCATCATCACAACCGAACTGACCAAATTGACAGTATTTTGACACAACCAAACATCTCAACAGTAGTTTGACACAACCAAATTGACAGTATTTTGACACACAACCAAACTGACCATCATCACAAGATTTTTCACACACCTAAAATGCATCATTCCCATGGAGCACCTGAAGCAGTCAAGTAATCTCTAATTTTCTGGGTGGGCTTCCTGATTCTTTGGGAAACAACAGTTGTCCTTGGAGGCAAGAAAGATGCCCTTGCTCCCTTTGCAGCAGCTGAAGATCTAGTTACTGCTGTTTTACCCTTTGCAGCAGATGATGAACTACCAGCAGCTGTCCTTTGTGGTGGTGCAGCAGAAGTGGCCCTCTTCTTTGGTGGTCCAGGTGCTGTTGCAGAAGCAGAAGATGCCCTCTTCTTTGGTGGTCCAGGTGTTGTTGCAGAAGCAGAAGAGGCCCTCTTCTTTGCTGGTCCAGGTGCTGTAGCAGAAGAAGAAGATGCCCTCTGTGCTGGTGATGGTGCAGTAGCAGCAGCACCAGCAGCAGAAGAGGCCCTCCTTGCTGGTGTGGCTGCATCAGGTTCATAGGAGCTGCTGCTTGGCTACAAAAAGATCAAATAGTGTAAGAACAGGAAGATGAATTCAAAGCAACATCAAATAGTCAATATTAGGACATTGGTTACCTCATGCATGTTCTTTCTCATTGCCAGTGAGGGATTCAAAGCAACATTACAGTTGGTGTATCTATGGCCAACCTTTTTGCAATTAGAACAGGTAATTGAGGCCATTCTTGAGGTGTCTTTGGGAGCTGGCTTCTCATATTGGCCCTTTCTCCTTTTAGTCTGTGCCCTTCCCTTGTGTTCTTTGAAAACTGGAGCCTCAATGTCCATACTGTCTGTCCTTGGCCACATATCAGGTCCAGGTACAGGATATATAATGGGACTGTAAGCTGCCATGTACATCTTTTTTTTGAAGAAATCATGAACAAAGTCCTCTGGCTGAAGCTTAGCCTTGTGTATGGCAGAAACAACATGATTGCAAGGAACTGTTGTCATATCCCACTTCTTGCACCCACAAGTCCTATGTTGTAGGTTCACATCATAAGTTCTCTCCCCACTAGTGACTTGGTAAAGATTAGGCCCAGCCATCAAAGCATGACAGTTCCTTGCAAACTTCTTTGCTTCCTCTAATTTCTCAGCATATGTTGGACAAATTTCCCATCTTACAGTCTCAGTCTTTGTTCTATTTGCATTGAACTTGACCATTAACTTTGTCCTAATTCCATCCACCATGGTCCTAATTGGTTTAGCCCTGACATCTAGAACCCACTTGTTGAAAACCTCACTTAGATTGTTAACATCTAAGTCCGTTTTGCAGTTCATATCCATTGCATGTCTGGCCAAGTGTGTTTAGGTATTTTGCTTAGCCATTCCCAAGCAGCCTCACTCTCATTCTTTAATTCAGCCATTGCAGTTTTAAAACCATGTTCAGTGTATGAATAACTAGCTGCATCCATGTATTGCTTTAATTCAGGCCCTCTAAACCCAGCATTTTGAAAGTGTTGATAGATATGTCTAAGACAAAACCTTTGGGGACAATTGGGAAACACTCTGGTAATGGCTTTTAAAAGGCCCTGTGTGTGTGATAGTACAATAAGTAAATACAAGAAAGTAAATACAAGAAAGTAAATAAAGAAAGTAATTACAACTGATTACCTTCTGCCTATGTGAAATTATTGTGTAGTTCCCAAACTTCCCAGATTCTCCACCTAATGCTTGTCTCAACTGGTATAAAAACCAGGTCCAGGAGTTAGTGTCCTCCTTATCAACAATTCCAAAAGCAATGGGAAAAATATTATTATTCCCATCTCTTCCAGTTGCAGCTAGAATTTGTTGACCAGTAGTGAGCTTGATGAAACAACCATCTAGACCTACAACAAATAAATGAAATCACAATTGATTAGCACATGAAATCAAACATTAGTAGCACTTAGCACAAATACTATTGACTTACCTATGAATGGTCTGCAGCCATTGAGAAACCCTTCTTTGCATCCATTCAAGCATATGAACAGTGCATGAAACCTAGGGTTAGTGCTTGGATGCTCCTTCAGATATCTTGTTGTCACAATGCATCTTGAACCTGGATTTGTATCCAACACAGCCTGTAAATAATCCCTAATCCTGGTGTACTGGGCTTTCTGGTCTCCTAACACAACAGCCTTTGCTGCCCTCTTTGCCCTGTATGCCATGTGTGTTGATATGTCCACACCATACTTGCTCTTTGCAGTATTAATAATACTTGTGATTGTTGTGCATGGGTCATTTCTGATAGCCTCCTCACAGAATTTTGAAACCCACTTAGCAGTGACTTTAGTGTTCTCTGACATAGAAGGGCATGTGTGCACTAAATACACCTTCCTAATTGTAAATGACTTCTCATTTGCAATCTGAGAAGCTGCTATATAGAAGGGACATTGCTCATCTATGCACTGTGCTATCACCCTATCACTACAGTTTCTATGGTAGACAAAGTTCCTGTTTTGAGCAATGTGCAGGGTTTGAAGTGCAGTTCTAAACTGGTACACATTTAAGAAGCAAAGATGCTTCACAAATTTCTCCTCTGGATGAGCTCTGTGCTCATCAAACCATAACCTCTTCTTCATCTTCTTTGCTCTGCTTTTTCTACCATTGGGCAACACATATGCCAATGCCTCAGCACCACCATCATCTTCCACACCAAGGTCTTGTGGTTTCTTGTCCTCATCAGATGATGGAATCCAGTCCTCAAACATGTGTTCTATACTCCCATGTGAATTGCTTGTTGGACCTTTTCTTTGTCTCTTGGCCCTTCTCTTGTTTGGTACATCTTGCCCTAGCTCATCCTCTTGTTCGTCTTCCTCCATTTCCTCCTCCTCTTCCTCCTCTACATCCTCTTCTTCACCTTGTGGCACATACAGCTCATCATCCACCTCTGAGTCACACATTTCCTCAACATCTGTGTCCCCTTCAAAATGAAGTTCTGGGTCATTCCTCTGTCTTGTCATCTCCTCAAGCCTAGCTAAGATATCACCATATTCTACCAGATCATCATCATCACTATCCTCTTCATTGTCCATCACTGCTGCTTTCCTATTCAAACAAGTCTCCTTCGCTCTTTCCTTCTTGTTCTTCCTAAACATTTCAATTTCATTTCTCCTTTTCTCCTCCATTTCTTGCTCTATTAACAGTTGCTCCTCTGAATTGTCAGTCACATGGTATTCTTCCACTACTGCATCACCTAAAGCAGGTTCAGGCTCACATTTATTCTGCTCTGCTGTGTGTCAAACTGCAAGGGCATTGGCTCTTGTTCTCCTCCTGCATCACAACTCTCAGCTTCTACATGCACATTTTCAGCATTGAACAACACTCCTTCATCATCAATCTGATACAGTTTGGGCTCTCCAATTTGTTCTATTGGGGTCTGCATCTCAATGACATTAACACTGGTATTTATATTGGGAACTTTCTCTGCACTGGCCCTAACTATTGTCACATTCAATATCTTGTTATTCTGCTCTGCTATGTGGTCTAAAATTTCCTCTAACTTATCATCATCATCTATTTCTTCCATTCCTTCAATCCCTAGCCCAGGGTCCCTCACATAATACATATAATCTCTAAAACCATACCCTTCTGTCTTCATAAGTGCTACCAAATTGTAATATGTGATGTCTGACATCATCATACTCCTTTCAATATTATCTCTGTCATGAAAATGCATCCTCAATTCCCAAACCTCATCTTCAAGACTGCAAATAATAATACAATAGTGCACTATAAGTACTTAAGGAAAACTGAAGCAAGCTAGTACAGACCAGAGCAGAACATCATTTGAGTGCAACAATTCATATCCTTCTATTTACAGAAACCCTAGTTGTAAGCATCTAATTAAAGAACTATATCATTCTAATTACAGAACTATAACACACATAAACCCTAGAACTACAACACACACAAACCCTAGAACTACATTAACCCTAACCCTAGCAACAGAAGGGGAATGTGATTGGGGAGGGGAATGGGACTGGGATCTCACTAGACGCCGCCGAAAGCTGAAGCAATGTGCTGGCTTCCAACTGGATTTGCCTTCACCGCCGCGGCGAATGATCTGGCCGCCCTAAATTCCACCGAGTACTGCGGGTCCTCCTCCTCCTCTTCTTCTGCCGTCGCCTTCGTAGGGTTCGAGCTCCCGCACATCTCGCCAGTGGATGGCTGGGCGCCGCCGCCAGCATCGCTCGACTTCGCCGGACTCATGTCTGCGACGGGAGGCGGGGACGGTGCGCCGCACGACCGGGAACAGGGGAGAATAAGGGGGGAACGGGGGAAGAAGACGGGGGATAAGAGGAAACAGAACGAACGGCGCCGTCTAACAGCGTCTAACGGCTGTCCGACCAGCTGACAGCGCCACGTCGGCAAAAACCGGGCCCCACCTGTCATAAATCCACTTATCGGTGCCCGATCCGCCGATCAGTGGTATTTGCAAATTGTTTACGAGAGAGTTGGTGTTTTTTGCCAAGAAACTGTAACGTAGTGATTTCTGCTAACCTAGCCCTTAAACTGATGGTTTTCTGCAATTTACTCCTATTCCTTTTCACTGTGCAAAAATGAACAATAGTGAAATGCAAATATCAGCACATGGTGAATACTAAGATGAACTAACCGGTTGATGTCTTAATAAGGATAAAAAACGTGTATGCTCTACGTCGCTACAATGCTACCTCTAATCATCCCCGTGGCAGCTACAAAAGGTCCCGATCAAATTGTAAGCAAGAAAAGATAAGATAAACATCATAGAAGTAGAAAGAAACTGAAGTACAAAAATTCAATACACAGGTTGCCGAGCCTATCAGTGAATATACTCACCATATCTTCCTGTCTTGGCAGGGGAATGGAAACAAACACTTGAAACAGAGGAAATAGAAATTATTCATTGTGAGAAAAACAGGGAGGAGTCACATAGCTGCAAATAAAGTAGCATAATTGTGCTCCTCCCCAACAATTTTGTCAGTTTGTATATGTCAAACTATTGGTCGAATAAAGAATGGGTCTGTCTAGGACACATCTAGCTGTGACATAGTTATGTCACATCTAAGTTGATGACCATTTTATTTGTGGTCTGTTTTTTTATCCTAGTTTTTTTATTTTTTGTTGCTGCATTATATATTTGTGGAAGCTTAGATGTGACATCCTTAAAAAACATCTAAATGTGAATTAGACAAACTGATAAAGAATAGCTGAAAATCTGGAATGAATAATTACCATTGACAATTATACTAATCATTATATATGATATTTTACGACTATGGCTTGGAAGTTAGATCAAATACCACAGAAAATATAAATACAACAGCAGATCTTGGTTTTTGCAGGTTGCTAAAAATATGAGATACAGAGCTGTATCTCTTTTTCCAATCAAAACTTTTGAAATAAAAATTCCCATCAACAAATAGTGAATGGGTCACTTCTGGAGACAAATATATCTTCCTGCCACTGAGATACCATGATACAAATGTATATATAATTCGATCATAACTGTCTACATCGACTTGTGTTCTGGTCACTCATTTTTAATCGTGTATATGTTGTAGCTCCAAATCATGAATAAGACATGACGTCTAAGCAGCAGACCAGAGTGTTGGATGGTCACTTATCCACGCTTTGTGATTACTCTAGGTACCCCACACCTTAATTAATCAAGCACAGCTGACAGCCTAAAACAAAAAGATATGGAAGATCATCTCATTATTTCTTGCAAAGAAAAATAAATAAACGATGAAGCAGATGCAGTACATATACTCATGTCAGATGTAGGACAGTTGCAATATAATAACTGCTCACTTGGATCTCAACGGAGAAGAGCAGCACTGTCACCCCCATGGCCCCATCCCCTCGTCGCCCGTATCATCTTGCCATCACAGCAACACTGCCACGCACAGGAAGGTGAGAAAACATCCCACCGCTGCCCATATATGTCGCCGTATTTGGAGAGAGGTCGTCGACGGCGCCGGCTGCCGCCGCAGCCGCCACGGACAAACGATACAAGACACGAAATGAAAAAACAGTAAAAAAAGGGGCTGCTGAGGAAGAGTACAGGGCGGGTGGACGGAATCGGTGAGGAGGCAGTCGCGAAGAAGAAGCTCGCCGATGATGGAACAACGGCGCATCGAGGAGGAAAGAACGGCGGTCGGCGACGCATCGAGGAGCCAGAAACGGCGGCACGCGACGAACAGATGGGGAGGATAGCGATGGAACCTGGACAACCTGGGCTGTTAGCGTTAGCATTCAGAAAATGAAAAGGCGTGGGCCTTCGAAGACCCGATTACGGAGAGGAAAACTAACTCGCTCTGTGGAGCAGCAGCCCGCGAGACTTGCGTGCAGTGCGTGAGCAACCTGGGACGCCGAGAGCTGATCTTGATCGTACGTTTGAGTGATCCGATGGCTGAGAGCGTCAAAGCGACATGGAGGCTCCTAGCTAGCTGTGTTATACTGTTTAGTAATACAAACTTGGGAGCCCAGGCAGCAAGCTCCATGATGAGGAACGCTAAGTGAGAAGAAAGAAAACACATGCCAGATATGTTTGGCTACTTCTAAATGCTTCCACTCTAGTGTAGTATTTCTTTTGTTTTCTTTATCCTACCCGCTGTTTCTAGAGTTCTCTAGTTATAAGTAGTTGTGAGTAGAGAGATGAATCCTAAGTAATGTTTTCTAGAGTGTTCCAGCTATAAGTAGAAGTATGTGAAGGCTTCCCAAAGCCCTATAAATAGAGGTCCTCACCTCTACTTTGTAAAACCAGACTATGTATCCACTACCTATAATAGAACTTGTTGTTCTTATCTAAGATCTTGGAGTAGATCTTGTGTCCTAGGAGTTTTGGATTGAACCCTTGCTGCCCTATCGGCCTACATTCGCCTCTAGAGCGATATCTAGCACAATACGTTGAAGTTGTTCCTTCAACACTTGTGTTGTGCACATTGTAGCAGCAAGGTGGAGTTGCTCCTCCACAACCTTTGTGCTGCTTCAGGTGGCATCAAAGCCAGGTTGAACCATACTAGTTCTTGCTATCCTCTTCGAGAGCAAGCTGTAGCAAAGCAATGGAGCAATTGGAGAAGAGGATGGATGCTGCAGAGCAACAAATCAAAGAGCTGCGTGAAGATCTTAATCGGAGATTTGATTAGCTGGTTGAGATGATAAGAAAGGGTGTACCCCTGCTACCAATGAAGGACATTAATCTAAAGAAGAAGATGTTCATCAAAGAAGAAGGAGAGGTAATCTTGGAGCAAGGCCGCCACAACAATGTGCTGTTCAACATGCTTCAAGAAGGCCAATTTATGTTGAAACTTCTGAAAGTAAAGAATATGATGAAGTCCTTGAAGAAGTTGATCTCTATGCATATCGAAGAGTACCCAACCCTACATATGCAAGGGATACATATAAGGTGAAAGCTGAGATCCCAACTTTTAATAGAAATGTTGATATTGAAGGGTGCCTAGATTGGTTATATGAAGTCGAGACTTTCTTTGAGGTCATGGAGGTTCCGGAAGATCGTAGAGTCCCTTTGGTCGCATACAAGCTTAAAGGAGGAGCCGATGCAATTGGGGAACGCAGTATTTCAAAAAATTTACCTACGATCACGCAATCTATCTATGTGATGCATAACAACGAGCGGGAGAGTGTGTCCACGTACCCTCGCAGACCGAAAGCGGAAGCGTTAGCAACGCGGTTGATGTAGTCAAACGTCTTCGCGATCCAACCGATCAAGTACCAAACACACGGCACCTCCGCGATCTGCACACGTTCATCTCGGTGACGTCCTTCGAACTCTTGATCCAGCTGAGCGCCGAGGGAGAGTTTCGTCAGCACGACGACGTGATGACGGTGATGATGAATTTACCGACGCAGGGCTTCGCCTAAGTACTACAACGATATGACCGAGGTGGAAATCTGTTGAGGGGGGCACCGCACACGGCTAAACAATCAACCTGTGTGTCTATGGGGTTCCCCCCTCCCCCGTATATAAAGGAGCAAGGGGGAGGCCGGCCGGCCCTCATAGGGCACGCCCAAGGGGGGCAATCTGAAGGAAATATGCCCTAGAGGCAATAATAAAGTTGTTATTTATATTTCTTTATATCATGATAAATGTTTCTTATTCATGCTAGAATTTTATTAACCGGAAACTTAGTACATGTGTGAATACATAGACCAACAGAGTGTCACTAGTATGCCTCTACTAGACTAGCTCGTTGAATCAAAGATGGTTAAAGTTTCCTAGCCATAGACATGAGTTGTCATTTGATTAATGGGATCACATCATTAGAATGATGTGATTGACTTGACCCATTCCGTTAGCTTAGCACTTGATCGTTTACTTTATTGCTATTGCTTTCTTCATGACTTATACATGTTCCTATGACTATGAGATTATGCAACTCCCGAATACCGGAGGAACACTTAGTGTTCTATCAAACGTCACAACGTAACTGGGTGATTATAAAGATGCTCTACAGGTGTCTCCGATGGTGTTTGTTGGGTTGGCATAGATTGAGATTAGGATTTGTCACTTCGTGTTTCGGAGAGGTATCTCTGGGCCCTCTCGGTAATGCACATCACTATAAGCCTTGCAAGCAATGTGACTAATGAGTTAGTTACGGGATGATGCATTACGTAACGAGTAGAGAGACTTTCCGGTAACGAGATTGAACTAGGTATAGAGATACCGACGATCGAATCTCGGGCAAGTAACATACCGATGACAAAGGGAACAACGTATGTTGTTATGCGGTTTGACCGATAAAGATCTTCGTAGAATATGTGGGAGCCAATATGAACATCTAGGTTCCCCTATTGGTTATTGACCGGAGACGTGTCTCAGTCATGTCTACATAGTTCTCAAACCCGTAGGGTCCGCACGCTTAACGTTCGGTGACGATCGGTATTATGAGTTTACGTGTTTTGATGTATCGAAGGTAGTTCGGAGTCCCGGATATGATCACGGACATGACGAGGAGTCTCAAAATGGCCGAGATATGAAGATTGATATATTGGACGGCTATATTCGGACACAGGAAGTGTTCCTGGTGATTTCGGAGAAAACCGGAGAGCCGCAGGGTTACCGGACCCCCCCCCCCGGGGAACTAGTGGGCCTAGATGGGCCTTAGTGGAGAGAGAGAGGGGCTGCCAGGGCAGGCCACGCGCCCCCTCCCCCTTGAGTCTGAATTGGACTAGGAGGGGGGTGGCGCCCCCCCTTTCCTTTCCCTCTCCCACTCCTTCCTTCCCCCTCCTAGTAGAACTAGGAAAGGAGGAATCCTACTCCTACTAGGAGGAGGATTCCTCCCCTCCTTGGCGCGCCCTAGGGCCGGCCGGCCTCCCCCCTTGCTCCTTTATATACGGGGGCATGGGGCACCCTAGAACACACAACAGACATTGTCTTAGCCGTGTGCGGTGCCCCCCTCCACCATAATCCACCTCGGTCATATCGCTGCAATGCTTAGGCGAAGCCCTGCACCGGTAACTTCATGATCACCGTCATCGCGCGTCGTGCTGACGAAGCTCTCCCTCGACACTCAGCTGGATCGAGAGTTCGTGGGACGTCACCGAGCCGAATGTGTGCAGATCGTGGAGGTGCCGTACTTTCGGTACTAGGGTCGGTCGGATCGTGAAGGCGTACGACTACATCAACCGCGTTGTCATAACGCTTCTGCTTTCGGTCCACGAGGGTACGTGGACAACACTCTTCCCTCTCATTGCTATGCATCACCTAGATGGATCTTGCGTGTGTGTAGGAATTTTTTTGAAATTACCACGTTCCCCAACAGTGGCATCCGAGCCAGGTCTATGCGTAGATGTTATATGCACGAGTAGAACACAAAGAGTTGTGGGTGATAATAGTCATACTGCTTACCAGCATGTCATACTTTGATTCGGCGGTATTGTTGGATGAAGCGGCCCGGACCGACATTACGTGTACGCTTACGCGAGACCGGTTCTACCGACGTGCTTTTGCACACAGGTGGTTGGCGGATGTCAGTTTCTCCAACTTTAGTTGAATCGAGTGTGACTACGCACGGTCCTTGTTGAAGGTTAAAACAACACACTTGAAGAAAAATCGTTGTGGTTTTGATGCGTAGGTAAGAACGGTTCTTGCTCAACCCGTAGCAGCCACGTAAAACTTGCAACAACAAAGTAGAGGACGTCTAACTTGTTTTTGCAGGGTATGTTGTGATGTGATATGGTCAAGACATGATGCTAAATTTTATTGTATGAGATGATCATGTTTTGTAACACAGTTATCGGCAACTGGCAGGAGCCATATGGTTGTCGCTTTATTGTATGAAATGCAATCGCCATGTAATTGTTTTACTTTATCACTAAGCGGTAGCGATAGTCGTAGAAGCAATAGTTGGCGAGACGACAACGATGCTACGATGGAGATCAAGGTGTCGCGCCGGTGATGATGGTGATCATGACGGTGCTTTGGAGATGGAGATCAAAGGCACAAGATGATGATGGCCATATCATATCACTTATATTGATTGCATGTGATGTTTATCCTTTATGCATCTTATTTTGCATAGTTCGGCGGTAGCATTATAAGATGATCTCTCACTAAATTTCAAGGTACAAGTGTTCTCCCTGAGTATGCACCGTTGCGAAAGTTCGTCGTGCCGAGACACCACGTGATGATCGGGTGTGATATGCTCTACGTTCACATACAACGGGTGCAAGCCAGTTTTGCACATGCAGAATACTCGGGTTAAACTTGACGAGCCTAGCATATGCAGATATGGCCTCGGAACACTGAGACCGAAAGGTCGAGCGTGAATCATATAGTAGATATGATCAGCATAGTGATGTTCAACATTGAAAACTACTCCATCTCACGTGATGATCGGACATGGTTTAGTTGATTTGGATCACGTGATCACTTAGATGATTAGAGGGATATCTATATAAGTGGGAGTTCTTAAGTAATTTGATTAATTGAACTTTAATTTATCATGAACTTAGTACCTGATAGTATTTTGCATGTCTATGTTGTTGTACATCAATGGCCCATGCTACTGTTCCTTTGAATTTTAATGTGTTCCTAGAGAAAGCTAAGTTGAAAGATGATGGTAGCAACTACATGGACTGGGTCCGTAACTTGAGGATTATCCTCATTGTTGCACAGAAGAATTATGTCCTGGAAGCACCGCTAGGTGCAAGACCCGCTGCAGGAGCAATGCCGGACGTTGTGAACGCCTGGCAGAGCAAAGCTGATGACTACTCGATAGTTCAGTGTGCCATGCTTTACGGCTTAGAACCAGGACTTCAACGGCGTTTTGAACGTCATGGAGCATATGAGATGTTCCAGGAGATGAAGTTAATATTTCAAGCAAATGCCCGGATTGACAGATATGAAGTCTCCAATAAGTTCTATAGCTGCAAAATGGAGGAGAATAGTTCTGTCAGTGAACATATACTCAAAATGTCTGGGTATCATAATCACTTGACTCAGCTGGGAGTTAATCTTCCGGTTGATAGTGTCATTGACAGAGTTCTTCAATCACTGCCACCAAGCTACAAAAGCTTCGTGATGAACTATAACATGCAAGGGATGGATAAGACGATTCCCGAGCTCTTCGCAATGCTAAAGGTTGCGGAGGTAGAAATCAAGAAGGAGCATCAAGTGTTGATGGTCAACAAGACCACCAGTTTCAAGAAAAAAGGGTAAAGGGAAGAAGGGAAACTTCAAGAAGAACGGCAAGCAAGTTGCTGCTCAAGTGAAGAAGCCCAAGTCTGGACCTAGGCCTGAGACTGAGTGCTTCTACTCCAAAGGGACTGGTCACTGGAAGCAGAACTGCCCCAAGTATTTGGCGGATAAGAAGGATGGCAAGGTGAACAAAGGTATATGTGATGTACATGTTATTGATGTGTACCTTACTAATACTCGCAGTAGTACCTGGGTATTTGATACTGGTTCTGTTGCTAATATTTGCAACTCGAAACAGGACTACAGATTAAGCGAAGGTTGGCTAAGGACGAGGTGATGATGCGTGTGGGAAATGGTTCCAAAGTCGATGTGATCGCCGTCGGCACGCTACCTCTACATCTACCTTCGGGATTAGTTTTATACCTGAATAATTGTTATTTGGTGCCAGCGTTAAGCATGAACATTATATCTGGATCTTGTTTGATGCAAGACGGTTATTCATTTAAATCCGAGAATAATGGTTGTTCTATTTATATGAGTAATATCTTTTATGGTCATGCACCCTTGAAAAGTGGTCTATTTTTGTTGAATCTTAATAGTAGTGATACGCATATTCATAATATTGAAGCCAAAAGATGCAGAGTTGATAATGATAGTGCAACTTATTTGTGGCACTGCCGTTTGGGTCATATTGGTGTAAAGCGCATGAAGAAACTCCATTCTGATGGACTTTTGGAATCACTTGGTACTTGTGAACCATGCCTCATGGGCAAGATGACTAAAACTCTGTTCTCCGGAACAACGGACGAGCAACAGATTTGTTGGAAATCATACATACCGATGTATGTGGTCCGATGAATATTGAGGCTCGCGGCGGGTATCGTTATTTTCTGACCTTCACAGATGATTTGAGCAGATATGGGTATGTCTACTTAATGAAACATAAGTCTGAAACATTTGAAAAGTTCAAAGAATTTCAGAGTGAAGTGGAAAATCATCGTAACAAGAAAATAAAGTTTCTACGATCTGATCATGGAGGAGAATATTTGAGTTACGAGTTTGGTCTTCATTTGAAACAATGCGGAATAGTTTTGCAACTCACGCCACCTGGAACACCACAGCGTAATGGTGTATCTGAACGCCGTAACCGCACTTTATTAGATATGGTGCGATCTATGATGTCTCTTACTGATTTACCGCTATCGTTTTGGGGTTATGCTTTAGAGATGGATGCATCCACGTTAATAGGGCACCATCTAAATCCGTTGAGACGACACCTTATGAACTGTGGTTTGGCAAGAAACCCAAGTTGTCGTTTCTTAAAGTTTGGGGCTGCGATGCTTATGTGAAAAAGCTTCAACCTGATAAGCTCGAATCCAAATCGGAGAAATGTGTCTTCATAGGATACCCAAAGGAGACTATTGGGTACACCTTCTATCACAGATCCGAAGGCAAGACATTCGTTGCTAAGAATGGATCCTTTCTAGAGAAGGAGTTTCTCTCGAAAGAAGTGAGTGGGAGGAAAGTAGAACTTGATTAGGTAACTGTACCTGCTCCCTTATTGGAAAGTAGTTCATCACAGAAATCAGTTCATGTGACTACTACACCAATTAGTGAGGAAGCTAATGATGATGATCATGTAACTTCAGATCAAGTTACTACTGAACCTCGTAGGTCAACCAGAGTAAGATCTGCACCAGAGTGGTACGGTAATCCGGTTCTGGAGGTCATGTTACTTGACCATGACGAACCTACGAACTATGAGGAAGCGATGATGAGCCCAGATTCCGCGAAATGGCTTGTGGCCATGAAATCTGAGATGGGATCCATGTATGAGAACAAAGTGTGGACTTTGGTTGACTTGCCCGATGATCGGCAAGCCATAGAGAATAAATGGATCTTCAAGAAGAAGACTGACGCCGACGGTAATATTACTGTCTACAAAGCTCGACTTGTTGCGAAAGGTTTTCGACAAGTTCAAGGAGTTGACTACGATGAGACCTTCTCACCCGTAGCGATGCTTAAGTCCGTCTGAATCATGTTAGCAATTGATGCATTTATGATTATGAAATTTGGCAAATGGATGTAAAGACTGCATTCCTGAATGGATTTATGGAAGAAGAGTTGTATATGATGCAACCCGAAGGTTTTATCAATCCAAAGGATGCTAACAAAGTGTGTAAGCTCCAGCGATCCATTTATGGACTGGTGCAAGCATCTCGGAGTTGGAATAAACGTTTTGATAGTGTGATCAAAGCATATGGTTTTATACAGACTTTTGGAGAAGCCTGTATTTACAAGAAAGTGAGTGGGAGCTCTGTAGCATTTCTAATATTATATGTGGATGACATATTGTTGATTGGAAATGATATAGAATTTCTGGATAGCATAAAAGGATACTTGAACAAGAGTTTTTCAATGAAAGACCTCGGTGAAGCTGCTTATATATTGGGCATCAAGATCTATAGAGATAGATCAAGACGCTTAATTGGACTTTCACAAAGCACATACCTTGAGAAAGTTTTGAAGAAGTTCAAAATGGATCAAGCAAAGAAAGGGTTCTTGCCTGTGTTACAAGGTGTGAAGTTGAGTCAGACTCAATGCCCGACCACTGCAGAAGATAGAGAGAAAATGAAAGTCATTCCCTATGCTTCAGCCATAGGTTCTATCATGTATGCAATGTTGTGTACCAGACCTGATGTGTGCCTTGCTATTAGTTTAGAAGGGAGGTACCAAAGTAATCCAGGAGTGGATCACTGGACAGCGGTCAAGAACATCCTGAAATACCTGAAAAGGACTAAGGATATGTTTCTCGTTTATGGAGGTGACAAAGAGCTCGTCGTAAATGGTTACGTCGATGAAGCTTTGACATTGATCCGGATGACTCTAAGTCACAAACCAGATACGTATTTATATTGAACGGTGGAGCTGTCAGTTGGTGCAGTTCTAAGCAAAGCGTCGTGGCGGGATCTACGTGTGAAGCGGAGTACATAGCTGCTTCGGAAGCAGCAAATGAAGGAGTCTAGATGAAGGAGTTCATATCCGATCTAGGTGTCATACCTAGTGCATCGGTGTCACGGCCGGATTTTCGGGATATAAATTCCCAGAAAAACGGCCTGTGTGCTCACCAGCCCCAGGATTACTGTTAGCTGATGAGGCACCAACTTGATACAAGAATTCCAAGCGAGGACAAAAATATGCGGTACAAGACCATTGTGGCCTAGGAGTACAACATTTGGTTGCTAATGGTTGAGGACGGAAGCGGTTGGAAACATCTGCGTCTATGGGACTCCATTTCCCACAAGAACAGCTGACCAGGATAACTCCTATCTCCGCGAGGCTGCAAACGTCAACACGTAGGTTCCAAGGTTGACACCGTGATGCTTATCTCCAAGCGAGGAATCTGGCCAAGACAATAGCCAGGGACAAGCCAGTGAGTACGTTTGAATGTACTCGCAAACATTAAGAACACGGGTATAAAATATCAAACATGCTCCAGATTATTAAGTGATTGCACGTCCGTCACGAAATGTACGAAAAACCAAGATGCACACATGTGGTTATAAATAATCCAAAGTAAAGTACTGGGTGCCAAACGAGGGTCTGAAAGACTCCTCGAGCGGAAACTGCAAGAATAGTAATACTGGTGCCAAACGAGGGTCTGAAAGACTCCTCGAGCGGAAACTGCAAGAATAGTAATACTGGTGCCAAACGAGGGTCTGAATGACTCCTCGAGAGGAAACTGCAAGAATAATAATGCCGCAGTCGGGCGTCGGGGCGACACCACATAAAGGGCTTATAAGAGTTAAATGAACAACAAGCATGCCGCAGTCGGGCGTCTGAGCGACACCACAAAAAGGGCTTATAAGAGAATAATCACAGTGAATATCCAGGAGGTAGAACTATCCCAGGGATACTCAATAATATACGTAAAATAAAAGGGTTAGTCCAAGATAATAAAGATCATAATCCATAAGTGCCACAATCATAAACAATAATTAGTTCAGTCGTTTCCCCAATCGAAAAACCGATAAAATGGTCTAGTCGAAACGTATCTCCATCCGAATACCGTTACTGAGCTCTAGCTAATTCGTTCTCCATCCGAAAACCGTCACTGAGTTCTAGTTAAACCGTTCTCCATCCGAATACCGTTACTAGTTTCAACTCAGACTGTGGTCTTTACTCAAGAACATAACTATCCAACAGGATATATCCTCTGCAGAGGGAGTACCATTTTCCACGAGTAACGGGTTTACTTAGTCCATCGGGACTAATTCCGTCTACGGTCTTTTAATTGGAAACACGCCTGACCTGCACACACCAGCTTAACTCACCAGTGTCTGGAATCACCCACGACACCTGCCAAGCAAAACTCTAAGTGGGGAGGCTACAACCTCGACGTAGCATGGGATCACAAAATTTATAACGCGCGCACACTAGGGGAGCTACCCCCCTCGGCTCCAACCGGAAACACCCATGCCCCCAGACCAGGTGGCATGCCTACCGGTGGCCTCCGGTATCTTCCACCATGGCCTCTCTGTACGGTGTGTGCTTTGGTAAGGGGTTGACAACTTACTGAACCATACCCTGTCCCCTGCAGGGACAAGTGGTGGTACCAACAAATAAGGAAGCTATTGATCAAGACTCGATCTACAACCGACTCAGGTGGTCCAAGAATCCTCCAACAGTATTACCACTAGTGAAATAAATCACCACTCCTCGAGCCTCACTATGCCATACCGGGCATACTCGTCTCGACGAGGGACTAGGGACAAGCTCGTGTCTACCCAAGACCACGACCTTCCCGGCTTCCTACCGGTATGCATGAGAAGTTCATGAGGATGATCCAAATCACCAATGTATCCATTGCTGACCACAACACAACTCCAAAGTGCACTCATGCACGAGACTATATCGCTACATAAAGCCAACGCATATACCAAGTCAAAAGGTGTTGTGACCGCACCAGAACACCACAACAAAATATTATGCCAGAGTTCAGAAATGCTTGCCTTCAAGAGTATGCAAAGGATGCACTTATTGGAAGCTTTCCTTTTTCTCCAAAAATCCTATTTTGCAAAATACACAAATAACAAATATTTCAAACACAGTACCAAAAGTTGTCTCAAATATTTTTGAAATAAATCCTAAAATAAACTAGATGAAATTTGAGAGAGGTAGGAAAAAGAACCAACTCTTTTGGAGTTTTATTTTAAAAGTTATAGCCAGTCAAAGTTTGGTCAAAACTCTGTTTTTTAAATAAAACCAGAAAAGAAAACGATTCAGAAGGAATACGCTTTCGCAGTCGAGGAGACGCACTCGGGAGTTTGCGCCTTCGCTTAAACAGAGAGAGGACGGCCGCGCGGGTCACTGACAGTGGGTCCAGAGGGCCCACTGGTTAGGTTTGACCGTTCTTCCCTCCTTCTCCTCTCTTCCGCCTGACGGGAGCGAGGCTCCGGCGATCGCCGTCGACGAACGGCAGCACCTTACGGGCATCCAAGGGCGGGGATGGAACGGCTAGACCGAGGCGGTCCTTTGGGTGGTTGCTGGGTCGTCGGAGTTGGAAGGAGACGCCGGCGGCGAGCTCCGCGGCGGAGAGAGGCTACGGTGGCGAAGTGCTTTCTGTGCTCCGGTGGTCTCCGATCGAGCTTGGGTAGCTGGGCAACTCCGCAAGAACTATGGGAGGCTACTAGTGGCGTTGGTTGGGCGAAAGGGTGGCTGGTTGCGACGAATCGCACCGGAGCTTAGCGGCGGCCGGACTGGCCGGAGTTGGAGAGGATGGTCCTCTCCGGTCAATCTACTGCTAGGGGAGCTCTACGGGGAGTGTCTGATGTCACCTGAGTGCTCGGAGAGGCTCGGGGTCCCTTTAAATAGGCGCTTGAGGTTGGCTCCCGCGGTGGCCGAGGATAAGATCGTCGGCGACCACTTTCCTGTAGTGGCAGGGCATCGTGGCGGCGACGAAAGCGTTCCGACGAGCATGAGGATAAGCACGAGCTATTCCCAGGGGCAGCTGGCGCGCTGGCGTGGTTTGGGCGGTGCCGAACATGGCAGAGGCCACTGCCGACGCCGGCATGCCGCCAAGGGCGAGGCCAGCGGCGCAGCAGGGCGCCAGAGATGCCGTGGAGCAGGGAGCGGGCTAGTGCGCGGTTCAGCGATGCAGTAGGGGCCAGGGACGGGTCGCGTCGAGTGCGGCGTGTCGGCTCAGTGCGCGCGCGTGCAAAACGTGCGCTCTGGGCGCGCCCAGAGCACGCACGGCAGGTGTTCAACGCAATGCCAGTGTGGTCTAGAGCGCGAGGGTGGAGCTGGCAAAGAACAGAACGAGGGTAGGGGTGGCTAGGAGTTCAGTGGACAAGGTTGTTGGGTCAGAGGAACAATATCACAGTGCAAACAAAGAACTCATGCCAAAACAGACTATGCACACCAGGTGTTCGACAGAATGCCAGATGCACTTAGGCAACTCTTGGAGTGGCCAAAATCTCCAGATCAGTGTCTCTTTAGATGCAGGAGATGGTGGCAAGATTAGTTTGGCAAAAACAGAAAGGTGATAGTGCAAGAATTTGAGAAAGCCAGTTTTGGACAGAAAGAAAGAGGGTCTAAAGCATGCACTTAAAAACCTCTGATGAGCCCACTCTCCTGGACTTAAGAGTTTGGTGGGGAGGGCTACAAGTAGGAAAAAGCTCAGGGTTACTAGAGCAAGGAAAAATAAGGTTGCAGTACAAATCACCCAGTTGGACCAGAAAGCAAAAGAGGTTGATCCACTCAAATTTTTCAAAGAACATCACTGGGTTTTTGGCTTGAAGATGAATTTTATGCA
Organism: Triticum aestivum; assembly: GCF_018294505.1. Lineage (NCBI taxonomy): Eukaryota > Viridiplantae > Streptophyta > Magnoliopsida > Poales > Poaceae > Triticum > Triticum aestivum. Next base: position 122,951,885 of record NC_057805.1, read on the forward strand.
TCCACTGACATCTCCAAATACTTGGAAGGATTTTTAAAGAAATATTTAAATGGGTTGTAGTGCAAAAGTGCCTACTGGACCAGATTGGAAAAGTTGGTGTGGAGCTCAAAATCTCCAATGGCCAAGAGGTATTTTTGCATGAAAGTGATTTGGAACCATCACATGACATCCCCAAATTTTGGTGAAATTTTTAAAAGCATTTATCAACTGGTTGTAGTGCAAACAGGCTCCAAATGCAAAAGAACTCATTTTAAAGGAAGAAAGCTTTGAGGAAATAAATCTTGCAACATTTGAATACACTGATAAATAATTGTTTTATAAAGGAGAGCATTCAAGTCCAATAATACTTTTGAAGGTTTCTCCCACTAGAGGCAAAAATCCAAAATCACAAAAGGTAAAACTTGACAAATGGAAAAGTTTTTCTTTTTTTTCCTGGCAACCTTTTAATAAATAAAACAAGGCCAAAATTTTGGGTGTTACAATCGGGTCCAATGAATATCTTTTGTGACAATACTGGTGCAATTGCCTTGGCAAAGGAATCCAGATTTCACAAGAGAACCAAGCACATCAAGAGACTCTTCAATTCCATCTGCGATCAAGTCAAGGAGGGAGAGATAGAGATTTGCAAGATACATACGGATCTGAATGTTCCATACCTGTTGACTAAGCCTCTCTCACGAGCAAAACATGATCAGCACCAAGACTCTATGGGTGTTAGAATCATTACTGTGTAATCTAGATTATTGACTCTAGTGCAAGTGGGAGACTGAAGGAAATATGCCCTAGAGGCAATAATAAAGTTGTTATTTATATTTCCTTATATCATGATAAATGTTTATTATTCATGCTAGAATTGTATTAACCGGAAACTTAGTACATGTGTGAATACATAGACAAACAGAGTGTCACTAGTATGCCTCTACTAGACTAGCTCGTTGAATCAAAGATGGTTAAAGTTTCCTAGCCATAGACATGAGTTGTCATTTGATTAACGGGATCACATCATTAGAGAATGATGTGATTGACTTGACCCATTTCGTTAGCTTAGCACTTGATCGTTTAGTTTATTGCTATTGCTTTCTTCATGACTTATACATGTTCCTATGACTATGAGATTATGCAACTCCCGAATACCGGAGGAACACTTAGTGTGCTATCAAACATCACAACGTAACTGGGTGATTATAAAGATGCTCTACAGGTGTCTCCGATGGTGTTTGTTGGGTTGGCATAGATCGAGATTAGGATTTGTCACTCCGTGTTTCGGAGAGGTATCTTTGGGCCCTCTCGGTAATGCAAATCACTATAAGCCTTGCAAACAATGTGACTAATGAGTTAGTTGCGGGATGATGCATTACGAAACGAGTAAAGAGACTTGCCGGTAACGAGATTGAACTAGGTATAGAGATACCGATGATCGAATCTCGGGCAAGTAACATACCGATGACAAAGGGAACAAGGTATGTTGTTATGCGGTTTGACCGATAAAGATCTTCGTAGAATATGTGGGAGCCAATATGAACATCCAGGTTTCGCTATTGGTTATTGACCGGAGACGTGTCTCGGTCATGTCTACATAGTTCTCGAACCCGTAGGGTCCGCACGCTTAACGTTCGGTGATGATCGGTATTATGAGTTTATGTGTTTTGATGTACCGAAGGTAGTTCGGAGTCCCGGATATGATCACGGACATGACGAGGAGTCTCAAAATGGTCGAGACATGAAGATTGATATATTGGACGGCTATATTCGGACACCGGAAGTGTTCCGGGTGATTTCGGAGAAAACCGGAGTGCCGGAGGGTTACCGGAACCCCCCCGGGGAACTAGTGGGCCTAGATGGGCCTTAGTGGAGAGAGAGAGAGGGGATGCGAGGGAAGGCCGCGCGCCCCCTCCCCCGTGAGTACGAATTGGACTAGGAGGGGGGTGGCGCCCCCACTTTCCTTCCCCTCTCCCACTCCTTCCTTCCCCCTCCTAGTAGGACTAGGAAAGGAGGAATCCTACTCCTACTAGGAGGAGGATTACTCCCCTCCTTGGCGCGCCCCAGGGCCGGCCGGCCTCCCCCCTTGCTCCTTTATATACGGGGGCGGGGGGCACCCTAGAACACGCAACATACATTGCCTTAGCCGTGTGCGGTGCCCCCCTCCACCATAATCCACATCGGTCATATCGTTGCAGTGCTTAGGCGAAGCCCTGCGCCGGTAACTTCATCATCACCTTCATCACGCTGTCGTGCTGACGAAGCTCTCCCTCGACACTCAGCTCGATCGAGAGTTCGTGGGACGTCACCGAGCCGAATGTGTGCAGATCGTGGAGGTGCCGTACTTTCGGTACTAGGATCGGTCGGATCGTGAAGATGTACGACTACATCAACCGCGTTGTCATAACGCTTCCGCTTTCGGTCTACGAGGGTATGTGGACAACACTCTTCCCTCTCATTGCTATGCATCACCTAGATGGATCTTGCCTGTGCGTAGGATTTTTTTTGAAATTACTACGTTCCCCAACACAATCCTACTCCAAGTAGGAGTTGGATCCCCCCTTTCCTGGTCCTACTAGGAGAAGAAGGAAGGAGAGGGGAAAGAGAAGGAAGGAGGGGGCGCCGCCCCTCCCCCTAGTCCAATTCGTACTAGGCCCATGGAGGGGGGGGGGCGCGGCCAGCCCTTGGCTGCCCCTCTCTCTCCCCTAGGCCCAATAAGGCCCATTGCTTCTTAAGTGGTTCCGATAACCCTTCCAGCACTCCGATATTTATCCGGTGACCCCCGGAACTCATCCGGTGTTCGAATAAGATTGTCCAATATATCAATCTTTATTTCTCGACCATTTCGAGACTCCTCATCATGTCCATGATCACATCCGGGACTCCAAACTACCTTCGGTTCATCAAAACACATAAACTCATAATACCGATCGTCATCGAACATTAAGCGTGCGGACCTTACGGGTTCGAGAACTATGTAGACATGACCGAGACACATCTCCGGTAAATAACCAATAGCGGAACCTGGATGCTCATATTGGCTCCTACATATTCTATGAAGATCTTTATCGGTCAAAACGCATAACAATGTATGTTGTTCCCTTTGTCATCGGTATGTTACTTGCCCGAGATTCGATCGTCGGTATCACCATACCTAGTTCAATCTCGTTATCGGGAAGTCTCTTTACTCGTTTCGTAATGCATCATCCCACAACTAACTCATTAGTCACATTGCTTGCAAGGCTTATAGTGATGTGCATTACCGAGAGGGCCCAGAGATACCTCTCTGACAATCGGAGTGAGAAATCCTAATCTCGATCTATGCCAACTCAACAAACACCATCGGAGACACCTGTAGAGCATCTTTATAATCACCCAGTTACGTTGTGACGTTTGATAGCACACTAAGTGTTCTTCCGGTATTCGGGAGTTGCATAATCTCATAGTCAGAGGAACATGTATAAGTCATGAAGAAAGCAATAGCAATAAACTAAACGATTATAGTGCTAAGCTAATGGATGGGTCTTGTCCATCACATCATTCTCCTAATGATGTGATCCCGTTCATCAAATGACAACACATGTCTATGGTTAGGAAACATAACCATCTTTGATGAACGAGCTAGTCAAGTAGAGGCATACTAGGGACACTTATGTTTTGTCTATGTATTCACACATGTACTAAGTTTCCGGTTAATACAATTCTAGCATGAATGAGAAACATTTATCATGATATAAGGAAATATAAATAACAACTTTATTATTGCCTCTAGGGCATATTACCTTCAGTCTCCCACTTGCACTAGAGTCAATAATCTAGTTCACATCGCCGTGTGATTTAACACCAATAGTTCACATCACCATGTGATAGTTCACATTGCCATGTGACTAATACCCAAAAGGTTTACTAGAGTCAATAATCTAGTTCACATCCCCATGTAATTAACACCCAAAGAGTACTAAGGTGTGATCAAGTTTTGCTTGTGAGAGAAGTTTAGTCAACGGGTCTGCCACATTCAGATCCGTATGTATTTTGCAAATTTCTATGTCCACAATGCTCTGCACGGAGCTACTCTAGCTAATTGCTCCCACTTTCAATATGTATCCAGATTGAGACTTAGAGTCATCTGGATCAGTGTCAAAGCTTGCATCGATGTAACCCTTTACGACGAACCTTTTTTGCCACTTCCATAACCGAGAAACATATGCTTATTCCACTAAGGATAATTTTGACCGTTGTCCAGTGATCCACTCCTGGATCACTATTGTACCCTCTTGTCAAACTCATGGTGAGGTACACAATAGGTCTGGTACACAACATAACATACTTTATAGAACCTATGACTGAGGCATAGGGAATGACTTTTCATTCTCTTTCTATTTTCTGCCATGGTCAGGTTTTGAGTCTTTACTCAATTTCACACCTTGCAACACAGGCAAGAACTCCTTCTTTGACTGTTCCATTTTGAACTACTTCAAAATCTTGTCAAGTTATGTACTCATTGAAAAAAACTTATCAAGCGTTTTGATCTATCTCTATAGATCTTGATGCTCAATATGTAAGCAGCTTCACCGAGGTCTTTCTTTGAAAAACTCCTTTCAAACACTCCTTTATGCTTTCAAGAAAAATTCTACATCATTTCCGATCAACAATATGTCATTCACATATACTTATTAGAAAGGCTGTAGTGCTCCCACTCACTTTCTTGTAAATACAGGCTTCACCGCAAGTCTGTATAAAACCATATGCTTTGATCACCTTATCAAAGCGTATATTCCAACTCCGAGATGCTTGCACCAGTCCATAGATGGATCGCTGGAGCTTGCACACTCTGTTAGCACCTTTAGGATTGACAAAACCTTCTTGTTGCATCATATACAACTCTTCTTTAAGAAATCCATTAAGGAATGTAGTTTCTGACATCCATTTGCCAGATTTCATGAAATGTGGAAATTGCTAACATGATTTGGACAGACTTTAAGCATCGATACGAGTAAGAAAATCTCATCGTAGTCAACATCTTGAACTTGTGGAAAACCCTTTTCGACAAGTCGAGCTTTGTAGATAGTAACACTACTATCAGCATCCGTCTTCCTCTTGAAGATCCATTTTATTCTCTATGGCTTGCTGATCATCGGGCAAGTCAACCAAAGTCCATACTTTGTTCTCATACATGGATCCTATCTCATATTTCATGGCCTCAAGACACTTTGCGGAATCTAGGCTCATCATCGCTTCCTCATAGTTCGTAGGTTCATCATGGTCAAGTAACATGACCTCCAGAACAGGATTGTCGTACCACTCTGGTGCGGACCTTACTCTGGTTGACCTACGAGGTTCGGTAGTAACTTGATCTGAAGTTTCATGATAATCATCATTAGTTTCCTCACTAATTGGTGTAGGCATCACCGGAACTGATTTATGTGATGAACTACTTTCCAACTCGAGAGAAGGTACAATTACCTCATCAACTTCTACTTTCCTCCCACTCACTTCTTTCGAGAGAAACTCCTTCTCTAAAAAGGATCCATTCTTAGCAACGAATATCTTGCTTTCGGATCTGTGATAGAAGGTGTACCCAACAGTCTCTTCTGGGTATCCTATGAAGACATATTTCTCCGATTTAGGTTCGAGCTTATCAGGTTGAAGCTTTTTCACATAAGCATCGCAGCCCCAAACTTTAAGAAACGACAACTTGGGTTTCTTACCAAACCACAGTTCATAAGGTGTCGTCTCAATGGATTTAGATGGTGCCCTATTTAACGTGAATGCAGTCGTCTCTAATGCATAACCCCAAAATGATAGCGGTAAATCAGTAAGAGACATCATAGATCGCACCATATCTAATAAAGTACGGTTACGACGTTCGGACACACCATTACGCTGTGGTGTTCCAGGTGGCGTGAGTTGCGAAACTATTCCACATTGTTTCAAATGAAGGCCAAACTCGTAACTCAAATATTCGTCTCCACGATCATATCGTAGAAACTTTATTTTCTTGTTACGATGATTCTCCACTTCACTCTGAATATTTTTGAACTTTTCAAAATGTTTCAGACTTGTGTTTCATTAAGTAGATATACCCATATCTGCTCAAATCATCTGTGAAGGTCAGAAAATAATGATAACCGCCGCGAGCCTCAACACTCATCGGACTGCATACATCGGTATGTGTTATTTCCAATAAGTCTGTAACTCGCTCCATCGTTCTGAAGAACGGAGTTTTAGTCATCTTGCCCATGAGGCATGGTTCGCAAGCATCAAATGATTCCAAAAATCTATCTGCATGGAGTATCTTCATGCGCTTTACACCAATATGACCTAAACAGCAGTGCCACAAATATGTTGCACTATCATTATCAATTTTGCATCTTTTGGCATCAATATTATGAATATGTGCATCATTACGATAGAGATTCAGTAAACCATTTACATTGGATGTATGACCATAGAAGGTTTTATTCATGTAAACAACTTAAATGAATAACCGTATCGCAATAAAAATGATCAAATCATATTCATGCTCAACGCAAACACCAAATAACATTTATTAAGGTCTAACACCAATCCCGAAGGTATAGGGAGTGTGCGATGGTGATCTTATCAACCTTGGAATTACTTCCAACACACATCGTCACCTCGCCCTTAACTAGTCTCTGTTTATTTTGCAACTCCCGTTTCGAGTTACTACTCTTAGCAATTGAACCAGTATCAAATACCGAGGGGTTTCTATAAACACTAGTAAAGTACACATCAATAACATGTATATCAAATATACCTTTGTTCACTTTGCCATCCTTCTTATCCGCCAAGTATCTAGGGCGGTTCCACTTCCAGTGACCATTTCCTTTGCAGTAGAAGCACTGAGTTTCAGGATTGGGTATAGCTTTGGCGTTTTTCATAGGAGTGGCAACTTGCTTGCCATTCTTCTTGAAGTTCCCTTTCTTTCCCTTTTACTTGAAACTAGTGGTCTTGTCAACCATCAACATTTGATGCTTTTCTTGATTTCTACCTTCATCGATTTCAACATTACGAAGAGCTCGGGAATCGTTTTCGTCATCCCTTGCATATTATAGTTCATCACGAAGTTCTAGTAACTTGGTGATAGTGACTAGAGAACTCTGTCAATCACTGTTTTATCTGGAAGATTAACTCCCACTTGATTCAAGCGATTGTAGTACTCAGACAATCTCAGCACATGCTCACTGGTTGAGCTATTCCCCTCCATCTTGTAGGCAAAGTACTTGTCAGAGGTTTCATACCTCTCGACTCGGGCATGAGTCTGAAATACCAATTTCAGCTCTTGGAACATCTTATATGCTCCGTGGCGTTCAAAACGTTTTTGAAGTCCCGGTTCTAAGCCGTAAAGCATGGTGCATTAAACTATCAAGTAGTTATCATACCGAGCTTGTTAAACGTTCATAACGTCTGCATTTGTTCCTGCAATAGGTCCGTCACCTAGCGGTGCATCAAGGACATAATTCTTCTGTGCAGCAATGAAGATAATCCTCATATCACAGACCTAGTCCGCATCATTGCTACTATCATCTTTCAACATAGTTTTTCTCTAGGAACATATAAAAAATAAAAGGAACAGTAGCACGGGCCATTGATCTACAACAACATAGACATGCAAAATACTATCAGGTACTAAGTTCATGATAAATTAAAGTTCAATTAATCAAATTACTTAAGAACTCCCACTTATATAGATATCCCTCTAATCATCTAAGTGATCACGTGATCCAAATCAACTAAACCATGTCCGATCATCACGTGAGATGGAGTAGTTTTCAATGTTGAACATCACAATGTTGATCATATCTACTATATGATTCATGCTCGACCTTTCGGTCTCAGTGTTCCGAGGCCATATCTGCATATGCTAGGCTCGTCAAGTTTAACCCGAGTATTATGCGTGTGCAAAACTGGCTTGCACCCGTTGTATGTGAACGTAGAGCTTATCACACCCGATCATCACGTGGTGTCTCGGCACGACGAACTTTTGCAACGGTGCATACTCAGGGAGAACACTTGCACCTTGAAATTTAGTGAGAGATCATCTTATAATGCTACCGTCGAACTAAGCAAAATAAGATGCATAAAGGATAAACATCACATGCAATCAATATAAGTGATATGATATGGACATCATCATCTTGTGCCTTTGATCTCCATCTCCAAAGCACCGTCATGATCACCATCGTCACCGGCTTGACACCTTGATCTCCATCGAAGCATCGTTGTCGTCTCACCAACTATTGCTATCACGACTATCGCTACCGCTTAGTGATAAAGTAAAGCAATTACATGGCGATTGCATTGCATACAATAAAGCGACAACCATATGGCTCCTGCCAGTTGTCGATAACTCTGTTACAAAACATGATCATCTCATACAACAATTTATATCATCATGTCTTGACCATATCACATCACAACATGCCCTGCAAAAACAAGTTAGACGTCCTCTACTTTGTTGTTGCAAGTTTTACGTGGCTGCTACGGGCTGAGCAAGAACCGTTCTTACCTACGCATCAAAACCACAACGATTTTTCGTCAAGTGTGCTGTTTTAACCTTCAACAAGGACCGGTCGTAGTCACACTCGATTCAACTAAAGTAGAGAAACAGACACCCACTAGCCACTTGTGTGCGAAGCACGTCGGTAGAACCAGTCTCGCGTAAGCGTACGCGTGATGTCGGTCTGAGCCGCTTCATCCAACAATACCGCTGAATCAAAGTATGACATGTTGGTAAGCAGTATGACTATTATCGCCCACAACTCTTTGTGTTCTACTCATGCATATAACATCTACGCATAGACCTGGCTCGGATGCCACTGTTGGGGAACGCAGTATTTCAAAAATTTTACCTACAATCACGCAAGATCTATCTCTGTGATGCATAGCAACGGCGGGAGAGTGTGTCCACGTACCCTCGTAGATCGAAAGCGGGAGCGTTAAGCAACGCGGTTGATGTAGTCGAACGTCTTCGCGATCCAACCGATGAAGTACCGAACGCACGACACCTCCGCGATCTGCACACGTTCAGCTCGGTGACGTCCCTCGAACTCTTGATCCAGCTGAGTGCCGAGGGAGAGGTTCGTCAGCACGACGGTGTGATGACGACGATGATGAATTTACCGATGCAGGGCTTCGCCTAAGCACTACAACGATATGACCGAGGTGGAAATATGTGGAGGGGGGCACCGCACACGGGTAAACAATCAACTTGTGTGTCTATGGGGTGCCCCCCTCCCTCGTATATAAATGAGCAAGGGGGAGGCCGGCCGGCCCTCATAGGGCGCGCCCAAGGGGGACAATCCTACTCCAAGTAGGAGTTCGATCCCCCTTTCCTAGTCCTACTAGGAGAAGAAGGAAGGAGAGGGGAAAGAGAAGGACCTACTCATAATACCGATCGTCACCAAACGTTAAGCGTGCGGACCCTACGGGTTCGAGAACTATGTAGACATGACCGAGACACATCTCCGGTCAGTAACCAATAGCGGAACTTGGATGCTCATATTGGCTCCTACATATTCTATGAAGATCTTTATCGGTCAAACCGCATAACAACATACGTTGTTCCCTTTGTCATCGGTATGTTACTTGCCCGAGATTCGATGGTCGGTATCACCATACCTAGTTCAATCTCGTTACCGACAAGTCTCTTTACTCATTCCGTAATGCATCATCCCACAACTATCTCATTGTCACATTGCTTGCAAGACTTATAGTGATGTGCATTACCGAGAGGGCCCAGAGATACCTCTCCAACAATCGGAGTGACAAATCCTAATCTCGATCTATGCCAACTCAACAAACACCATCGGAGACACCTGTAGTGCATCTTTATAATCACCCAGTTACGTTGTGACGTTTGATAGCACACTAAGTGTTCCTCCGGTATCCGGGAGTTGCATAATCTCATAGTCAGAGGAACATGTATAAGTCATGAAGAAATCAATAGCAATAAACTAAACGATCATAGTGCTAAGCTAACAGATGGGTCTTGTCCATCACATCATTCTCCTAATGATTTGATCCCGTTCATCAAATGACAACACATGTCTATGGTTAGGAAACACAACCATCTTTGATGAACGAGCTAGTCAAGTAGAGGCATATTAGGGACACTTATGTTTTGTCTATGTATTCACACATGTACTAAGTTTCCGGTTAATACAATTCCAGCATGAATAATGAACATTTATCATGATATAAGGAAATATAAATAACAACTTTATTATTGCCTCTAGGGCATATTTCCTTCAGATGCATGGTGGCATCGCGTTCAAGAAGAGCGCAGGCTGAGAGGAGAACCTACTGTGAGAACTTGACGGCAAATGAAAGGTCTCTTGAAAGGGAGATTTTTGCCCGCTGATTATGACCAGATCCTATTTATCCAATTTCAAAATTGTGCTCAAGGAAATAGGACTGTTTCAGATTACACGAAGGAGTTTCTAAGGTTACAAGTGAGGTGCAACCTTGCTAAAACTGAAGATCAACAAGTTGCAAGGTACATCAATGGTCTCAATGATGCTATTCAAGATCGATTGATGTTGCAAAAAATTTGGTCCGTTGATCAAGCACAAGCTCTAGCCTTAAAGGCCGAGAGGTTTGTGAGGACAAGAAAGGCAACTAAAGCTCCATATCCTCATACTGAAGGCTCGTCTAGGAGTCAGCCTTAGAGTGGAAGAAAAGACGGCTCCACCAAAGGCAAAACGACCCATCCAGAAGCAAACTAGAGGCAAGGGCAAGTCCAATGAAGGCCCAAAATGCTATAAATGTGGTGAAAAGGGACACATATCCAGCGGCTGCCCACTAAGAAAATTTGTTAACACAACTATCCATGATGGTGAAAGCAATGACGAAGAATACGAACTAAAGATGTAGAGGGACAAGAGGTTTGTAAAGAAGAAGGTGAAGAGGTGGTATGTGTGATTCAGCGTCTCCTATGTTCCACACCACAACCTGATGACACACAACGGAAGACAATATTTGAGAGCAAGTGCACAGTGAATGGAAGGTATGCAAGTTAGTGATTGATAGTTGCAGCTGCAAGAATCTTATCTCCCAGAAGTTGGTGAGCCATTTAAAGCTTGATACACATGATCATCCAAACCACTACACTATTGGGTGGGTCAAGAAAGGAGTGAATATGAGGATCACCAAACAATGCAACCTGCCACTTTCCTTGGGCAAGCATTATCGCTCAAATGTGTTGTGTGATGTAGTTGATATGGACGCTAGCCATGTTCTTCATGGGAGACCTTGGCAATTTGATGTGGATACTACACACAAGGGCAAGGAAAACTCTTACTCTTTCATTTGGAACAAGAGAAAGATCATTATCTTACCAAACAAAACCGATGGTAATACCTCTAAGGAGGAGGGGGAAACTATGTTAACTATCTCCCATACCTTTCATGAGTTTATGGAAGACTTGAAGAAGACAGATTTGTGTGTTGCACTTGTTGTAAAAGGAGAAGAGCACCTGACTGTTGAAATTCCAGCAAAGGTACGTGGTTTATTGGCAGAATTTCAGAACATACTTGGAGAGCCACAAGGCTTGCCACCGATGAGAGGAATTCAACATAGAATTGACTTAATTCTGGGAGCAAGTCTTCCTAATCTTCCACACTATCAAATGAGCCCAAAGGAGTATGATATATTGAAGGAGAAAGTGGAGGAATTGTTGCAAAAGGGGCACATTCGAGAAAGTATTAGCCCATGTGTTGTACCAGCCCTACTCGCGCCAAAGAAAGTTGGATGTTGGCGCAAGTGTAAGGACAGTAGAGCCATTAACAAGATCACCGTAAGGTATAGATTCCCGATTCCCCGTCTGGATGATATGTTGGATCGGCTTAGTGAAGCAAGAGTGTTCACAAAGCTAGATTTAAGAAGCGGATATCATGAAATTCGTATCAGACCCGGGGATGAATGGAAAACCGCCTTCAAGACAAAGGAAGGGTTGTTTGAATGGCTAGTCATGCCATTTGGACTCTCAAATGCACCATGTACCTTTATGTGCTTAATGAATCAAGTCCTTCGACCCTTCTTGTCCCACTTTGTTGTGGTCTATTTTGATGACATCTTGATCTATAGCAAGGATGAGGATGAACACTTTGATCACATTCGGAAGGTGCTATAAGTACTAAGGGAAAATGAGCTCTACGTCAACTTGAAGAAATGTGTTTTCCTGCAAACACAACTTCTTTTCCTGGATTCGTCATAACATGTGACGGTATTCGTGTTGATGATTCTAAGGTCGAAGCAATCCGAGAATGGCCAACTCCGAACACCATTTCTGCGATAAGAAGTTTTCATGGCCTTGCAACTTTCTATAGGCGATTTGTGAAGAATTTCAGCACTATCATGGCACCAATTACCGAGTGTTTGAAGAAAGAAAAGTTCCAATGGACAGAAGCAACTAAAGTTAGTTTCAATGAGATTACACAAAAACTATCACAAGCTCCTGTCTTGGTGCTACCTGATTTCAACATGACTTTTGAGTTGGAGTGTGACGCTACTAGAGTAGGCATTGGAGATGTCCTATCTCAAGAAAGGAAGCCCATTGCTTTCTTTAGTGAGAAGTTAAGTGAAGCTAGACAGAAATGGAGTACCTATCAGCAAGAATTATATGCCGTTTTTAGAGTTTGAAAACTTGGGAAGTCTATTTGCTGCCTAAAGAATTCATTGTTTATAGCGACCATCAATCCTTGAAGCATTTTAGAAATCAAAAGCATGTTGACCGCATGCTAGCAAGATGGGCAACATATCTGGAGAGGTTTAACTATCTCATCATGCATAAATCTGGAATAACTAACAGAGTGGCCGATGCTTTGAGTCGTCGTGCATGCCTCTTGACTTCTTTTGAAACTGAACTTCCGGGCATGGATCAAATAAAGGAGTTGTATGAGGGTGACGAAGACTTTGGCCATGTTTGGGTAAAGCACGCAAGGGGCCAACCATTAGGTGATGACTATTTGATGCAAGATGGATATCTCTTAAAAAATGATCGTTTGTGCATTCCAAGAAGTTCTCTACGTGACAAACTGGTTAGAGAGCTCCATTCAAGTGATCTTAGTGGCCATGTTGGACGGGACAAGACTATCGCTAGCCTAGAAGCTTGCTACTTTTGGCCACAACTAAAGAGAGATCCTGAAAAGTTTGTTCAGCGATGCCCTATATGTCAAACCTGGAAAGGCCAAGTCCAGAACACAGGGTTATACATGCCTTTGCTTGTTCCTGTCGCTCCATGGGAGGACATCTCTATGGACTTCGTCTTGGGCTTGCCAAGAACAAGACGAGGGAGTGATGCTGTGTTTGTGGTCGTGGAGATTCTCTAAGATGGCTCATTTCATCCCATGCCGCAAGACAACGGATGCTCATCATGTGGCAAGCCTATTCTTTCGAGAAGTGGTCAGACTTCATGGAGTTCCAAGGTCCATCGTCTCAGACCGTGATAGCAAGTTTCTTGCTGCATTTTGGCTCACTTTGTGGGAGCAATTCAACACTGAATTGAAATTTTCTAGCACTGCTCATCCACAAACAGATGGACAAACGGAGGTGGTGAAAAGTTTTTGGGTAATCTAATCCGTTGCATTTGTGGAGAAAGAAAGGGGCAATGGGATTTGGCTTTATCTCTTGCAGATTTCTCCTACAATAACTCCAAGCATAGATCCACATGAAGGAGCCCTTTTTCCATTGACTACACTAAAGTTCCAACACATGTGGTGGACCTGGTGAAGCTACCATCAAGGGGAAACTCAAAATCAGCATTGTCCTTTGCTGATAATTAGACCGAGTTATTTGAAGAGATTCGCGGTGCTTTGGAAGAACAAAATCAGAAATATAAACAATTTGTTGATTGCAAAAGGAGGCCAAAATCATTCCAAGTCGGTGATAAGGTGATGGTCTACCTCCGAAAAGAGAGGCTGCCTTTAGGTGTTAAAGGGAAACTTAGGCAGCGAAGGTATGGGCCCTTCTCTATTGTGAGGAAGATAAATGATAATGCTTATGTGATAGATCTTCTAAGTGACATGGGTATCTCCAACACTTTCAATGTTGCGGACTTGACTCTACCATCCAGAAGAAGCGCTCTATGAAGATAACTCGAGGAAGAGTTCCAAACAACCAGGGGAGAATGATGAGGAACACTAGATGAGAAGAAAGAAAACACATGCCAGATCTGTTTGGCTACTTCTAGATGCTCCCACTCTAGTGTAGTATTTCTTTTGTTTTCTTTACCCTACCCGTTGTTTCTAGAGTTCTCTAGTTATAAGTAGTTGTGAGTAGAGAGATGAATCCTAAATAATGTTTTCTAGAGTGTTCCAGCTATAAGTAGAAGTATGTGAAGGCTTCCCAAAGCCCTATAAGTAGATGTCCTCACCTCTACTTTGTAAACCCAGACTGTGTACCCACTACCTATAATAGAACTTGTTGTTCTTATCTAAGATCTTGGAGTAGATTTTGCCCCCTAGGAGTTCTGGATTGAACTCTTGCTGCCCTATCGGCCTACATTCGCCTCTAGAGCGATATCTAGCACAACATGTTGAAGCTGTTCCTTCAACACTTGTGGTGTACACATTGTAGTAGCACGGTGGAGTTGCTCCTCTACAACCTTTGAGCCGCTTCACTCCATGAATCTACATACACTCACCCTTCCTTTGTCCCACTCCTATGTCGTTCGCGTGCCCCTCGCACAACGCCGATGCAATGTCGAAGAGCTCCTGCTTGTGTTCGCCCGACAGGCTCTCCTACAAGGCTTTGGAGCTTGAGGCCATGGGGGTGCGGCGCAGAGAGGATATCGGGGAGTGGAAGTGGGATATGCATGTTCGGCTCTGACCATGTTTAAATAGTGGGCAGATGTCAGGCCAAGCAGCAAGGTGTTTAATGCCGGCCGACAGACAGATAGATAAGTGGCGTCGCATGCGGGCACCGGAGTAGGGTCCTTGCAACCACACATGTTCAATGGAGGGAGGTGTATGGACGGATGATGTTTGAATGCGGAGAGAAGACACGTGCACCGGGATGCGACACGGACGACGCGCCGCTTCAATGTCGGCTCCAGCGAAAGGTCACATCTACTCTGGGCCGGCATGAATATGACACTGGCGCTAGAGCGGCGCTAGCCGGTTTGGACGAGAAAGGGAGAAAGTGCGGAAGAGGTTTTTGGGTTGGTCTGGGGTGTCGAACGTGTTCGTGGCAGTAGTCCGAACGTCCGCAAAGGCCCCCTTATTTGCTTCTGGTTTGCGAGGAAAGGGACATCTGAACTGTTTCTCGGACAAATGCAGGACTGTGTTGGTGAAACACGTCCGAAGAGGTTGGTCCGGACGGATGCGGTGGGTTGAGGTCATGTCCTTGGCTCCCTTTCGTGCAGGATAGTGTGCGGTAGTACTATGACCAGACTTTCGAATCTCAGTTGTTAGCATCAAGCAAGTAGTTGGGGGTGTGCAAGCAAGGAAGGACGGGCTCGCCGGAAACCCCAGTTGTCCGTGGCAAGCAAAGCTGGGAGGGGAATGTTGGTGGCCGATTCGAGCTGTTGTTGGTCCCAGAAGGCGTGCGCCACTGACACAAGCAACGCAGACCAGGCGCACGCGTGGATAGGGTAGGGACGGGACGACGCGGTTTGTGCGTGAGCGTCTCTCCCTGCCGACCACACGATCTCCATCTCCGTCTCCGTGTACGTGCGCTGAATCTGCGGCTGGCGCCGGGCCGACCACGGTGGTGAGATTGAGAAGCGTCACAATCCAACCCGGTCAACACGCACGTCCTCCCCACCGTTGCCGACGCGGCAGCCAACGGTAACTGCCCCATCCGCCGTCCAAATCGGCGATTATCCAAGCAATACTTTACACTAATCGAATTTTTCCAGTCGGCGCGTGCCATTTTCCCATGTCCACCTCGCTTTCTTCGAGAGGAAGGAGCTGTCATCTTTTTCTCCTGAAACCACTCGCCGTCGTTTCCTTTTTCTCTTCCTTCTCCAGCACATCGATACGCGCACCAGCCGAATAATATTCAAAGAAAAGCTTCGAGCAGAGGCAAATCCCCACGGAAATACGCGGCCACTTGCGTTTTTGCATCTTCTCCTTTCATATTCACTTTCTTCCATTCTTTAGAAAAGGCTTGGGATTATTTATTATTCATTTCAAACGCATGCTTTGGTTACTAAAGTATAGTATACCCTCTTTCTTGCTGTTTACTAATTTCCACATTTTTGAGCAACGGTGCAAAAGCAAAGGAAAAGGTAGTGTACCAACCCGAAAAAAATATTACTACCATGAAAGATTTCTAAAATTAATGAAAGATAGTGAACTCGTGGGAAAATATATATGAAAATGAATGACCTAAATATATGAAAAAGACAGTGACACATGGCAGCCGCAGCAAAGCGAGAAATAAAAATGCATTTAAAGCAAGGGAATAAGAATACTGTAATGGCCAGGTAATGGCACCCACCACGCGACCTTTGTCCGTTCCTCTCCTCTCCGGTACTCTGCTCTGGAGGTACCAGTACTAGTATTTGAACGGAACGGAAGCCCCAGTTGCCAACTCAGATTCAAACCCGCAATCCACTCCACACTCCATCCCGCGATGCCGCTCCTCCTCCTCCTCATGCTGCTCGCCGCCGGCGCGGCGGGGGCAGAGTCGGCGACCCCCTCGCTCCACATCGGCGTCAACTACGGCGCCAACGCCGACAACCTCCCCTCCCCGACCTCCGTCGCCGCCTTCCTCGCCACCAAGACCACCATCGACCGCGTCAAGCTCTTCGACGCCAACCCGACCTTCATCTCCGCCTTCGCCGGCACGCCCGTCTCCCTCGCCGTCTCCCTCCCCAACTCCGCCCTCCCCGCCCTCGCCGACAAGGCCACCGGCCTCGACGCCGCGCGGTCCTGGATCCGCGCCAACCTCTCCCCCTACGTCCCCGCCACCAACGTCACCCTCCTCCTCGCCGGCAACGAGATCCTCCTCTCCACCGACACCACCCTCATCCTCTCCCTCCTCCCCGCCATGCGCCGCCTCGCGCAGGCCCTCAAGGCCGAGGGCCTCACCGGCGTCCGCGTCACCACCCCGCACTACCTCGGCATCCTCGCCCCTTCCGACGGCATCCCCTCCAACGCCTCCTTCCGGGCGGGTTACAACACCAAGCTATTCCCGGCCATGCTGCAGTTCCACC